>NC_071670.1:59055000-59207500 GCF_028554725.1 Zeugodacus cucurbitae
TGTCTCTCTTTCTGTTTCTCTATAGGTGGACATCCAAAACTGGATAGAACTGTTGTTGTTTGGCCACTTCAGACACGCGTCACGCGCCCCCAGTCCGTTATGTTTGTGTATGTATGCGTGTGCGTGAGGAAGTGCTCAGGTTTGCTCAGACATTTGTATGTTTGCCTAAAAACTTATTCACATTCCTGACTAAATTAATCAAGCTTAAGATCGATTGCATAATTGCTTAACTGTTCTTTGGAACTTATGTGTGCTCTATTTAGTTATCTTCTTCATTTTTTCATAGATACTTGGCAGAAAGTAATACATTTTCTTATATTTTTTATGAAGTATTCGTGAAATTGCATAAAAGATACCCTTGAGCACCTAATGGTATGTTACTAAATGTAGCCCTGAAAACATCTGAATCTATTGATTTATAGATTTTTTTCGCCGTCTTTTATTTTGATTCAAACTCCACTAGGTGGTGGTGGTAGCCCATATATTTCTATGAATCATATTCATAACCCTTATAAAAATCAGAACAATTTGCTTTGAAATCCATAGAAAGTTCTTACATTGACATATAATTCCAATAGATGTCGCTTGAGTCGAAATTTTTATACAAATCGAATTTTAGGGTCCAATTTGGATCATACCTAGAATTTTATAGATGTTTTCCTAACCAGTTTTAGTTTCTAGTTTCCTAACCTCATACGGGCTCTTTCTAAAGCTTTAGCAGGAAGCTATCAAACCTGAAAATCACTCAAAATGCTTTTGCTGGAAAGAAAAGGGTGACGAAAAGATGATTAAAATTTCAAACGTTTTCCCTTAAACTTTTGTGTTTGGTAGTCGAAATTTGTACTCTACTCCTCTACTTTCGCGGTTTGTGTTTGCTTATAATCGGGAATAGAATTTTGAAACAAAAATTTTACAATACCCGTGAGATACCTATCAAACTTTGCTTAGAGATTTCTGGAATTCTGCCGCATAATCAAAATGTTGCTTTCGTCGAAGTAAGACAGAATAGTCTTGAGTAGAAATACTGAAAGCTAAAACTTCAATTTTATGTAGGATCAGCTATTCCTGAACACCTTCTAATATGCTTCATAGATAAAACGTTGCCTACATTTCGGCGCGCATGTGTTAAATTGGTTATTCGTGGAGCTCTCTAAACCCTAAACAACAATACTGAATATTAATGTATATTTTAATTTAAAATATTATAAATTGAATATCATTTACTTATCTTTCAATATTTTTCTTCTCTCCTTTCTACAGAGGCAAATTCGCTGCTGTACGTCGCGCTATACACAAAAATTCTGGAACACATTTTGCTGCCAAATTTCTGAAACGACGCCGACGCGCTCAATCCTCAGATAAGGAGATCAAACATGAGATCGCTGTGCTGATGCTATGCAATGGCGCCGATAATATTGTCAAATTGAATGCAGTGCACGAGTCACGCTCCGACACAGCGTTGCTGCTGGAACTGTAAGTGGAACTACAAATACACATACTTGAATATATCTATATCATATTTATTTATATATCATATTGTAATTCTATACTTCCAGGGCAACCGGTGGTGAGCTACAGACATTTCTAGACAATGAGGAATGCCTCAGCGAGGCACATGCACGCTATTGCATGCGTGAGGTACTTAAGGCATTGCAATATCTGCACAAACGTTCCATAGCACATCTGGACTTGAAGCCGCAGAATATATTGCTCACTGGTGAGCGCATCGAAGGTGTGTATAACTGTAAATTATTGATTACAAATATATGCTAATTATTCATTTTTGTTGTTGCCACTTGCAGATGGTTTAAAGCTGTGCGACTTTGGCATATCACGCGTAGTTGCCGAAGGCACCAATGTGCGTGAGATTGTCGGCACACCCGATTACGTTGCACCCGAGGTGTTGCAATACGAACCGCTCTCATTATTGACGGACATTTGGTCGGTGGGCGTGCTGGCCTATGTGCTATTGTCCGGCTTCTCGCCCTTCGGCGGCGAAACCAAACAGGAAACGTTCCTCAACATTTCGCAATGTGCGCTGACATTTCCGGACAAACTGTTTGGCGGAGTGTCCGCTGCGGCCATTGATTTTATACGCCGTGCATTGCGAATAAAGCCAAAGTAAGTTGAATAAACGCAAAAATGCATAAGCGCCACTAATTTCGCAAACTCTTTACAGTGATCGCATGACCGCTGCAGGATGTCTCGAGCACATTTGGTTAAAAGACGAATGCTCCATCGATAGACAAATCCTCACAGATATCAACAAATCAACGACAGTCGACTCAGCCGCAGCTGCAGACGATGAGGATGATGATGATGATGAAGTCGAAGTAGATGAAGATGAAGATGAAGACGAGGTGGACGAGGAAGAGGACGATGAGGTAGAAGCGAATGAAGCTGAAATTGAAAACGAAATGTCACACGATGACGGCGATGAGGACGAGCTCAATATTAGTATTGACAGAGAACAACAACAAAATGGTACAAATGGCAGCAAAATGGAATCATCGGATGCCGAAGAGCTGGCGGAGGAGAGTGCCGCCAACAAACCGGCGGTTATAACTAACGGCAAAACAGCTTATAATAAGAGCAACACCAGTAACGGTTATAGCAACGGTTATAATGGACGCAGTGCCAACAACAGCAACTACAACAGCATGCGTCATAACGGTGCACACACATCGTACACAAATGGCGCTGGTGCGACTGCTAGATACACGAATGGCGTAAAAACCGCCGCCGCAAGTGCAACAGCAGCGACTACGCAACGCACCACCGCCGTTGTAACGGTGCCTGCTGTGCGCGCCACAACCATACCTCTACAATACAACGGTGGCTATCGCCAGCAACAACAACAGCAACACCAGCTACAAAAGCAACAACAGTTGCAGGTACTTGCGCGCCGCCACTCCTCCTCAGATTCCAACAAGGAGAACACCTATCTGGCTACAAAGAAAATAGCGCCGACAACAGCCAATGTTGGCACTGTGGTGAAGAAGCCACTAACGGCTACAGCGACCACCACAATTGTGATTGCCGGCAGCGAAATGGGTGATACGACGACAGCAACGGGTGTTGCCACATCTAATGTGGTTGCCACCTTCACGCTACCCAGCGGCTACAATCACACTAATCACAGCAACAACAGTAGCAGCAGCAGCAACAACAGCATGAGCAGCAATCACAGCAACAATAATGCAAGTAGCGAAAAATACATAACAACAACACACTGCCTCTTTCCCGATGCACCCACAACACCGAAAGTCATACGCAAAACTCCCAACACCGAAGCATCACCGACCTCGGTCAAGGCGCTGGTGAAGAAATTTCAATTAGAGGGTGGCAACACCAGTCCGAGTGCATTTGAGAAGCACGCCAGCGCACATCTGAAAGAGGCACAAGCAACAAATCAGCACGCCGTGACAACAGCAACAACACAAATGAACGGTAGCAGTGGAAGCAGCAAGAAGTCACCAATCAGTAATGGTATTGCCAAGAAATTCGACACGACACGCAAGTATGGCGAACACAATGGCACCGCCGGTAGTAGCCACAGCAGCAGCAATGGGCGACGCGCCTCTGAGCCAGCGACGACGGTCACACATGTCACGACGCATATCGCACATAATCGCAGCGGCAGCGGCGGCATCGGTCTGGGCAGCACAGCGTCCAGCTACAAAACGACTTGCGTACTCTGCATCGGCTGTGGCAGCAAGACAGCGACGACGACGACGAATGGCAGCAGCACGCCAAATGGATGCAGGCATTCTGTGGACACCGCCGGCAAGTACAACAAAACGAACGGCATTAGCAACAATAATGCCAAAATCGCCAACAACAATGCCACAGCCTCAGCCACTGCCACTGTGACCGCTACAGCAATTGTCAATGGCGGCAGCACTGCATCAACCACCACAACAACAGCGCTCTTGCTGGGCAGTCATCATCAGCAACAGCAACAACAGCAGCAGCAACAACAACTACATCACCACTTGAACGGTGTGCATCATCACGCGCATCCACATCACCATCATCACCACCATCACATGCATGTGGCGGCGAAGGGTGCCGCCGCCAACAATTTAAGCTTAGATCAGGGTATCATCTGTTAGCTAAAGGCCAATCGGGCGCGTCGAAATGCCAGAAATTTCTTTAATCGATTTCTATGCTGCATGTAGTATTGCGTTGATGCTTTGTAAGCGACATCACAGGTCGCTGATTGGCACCGGCAATTGAAGGCGGTGTGTGTTTCAAGCAGCGTTTGAAGGTGCGCATATCTGTTAATTAATATTAAAGCTTCTGGTTAAAGTCGGATCTTAAAAGTGAACAAAATATATTGAATTGTTGTGAAACATGCGCGCCACCGCTTGAAACCGCCACTGCTTCTGCCTTTATGCCGTTAGTATCATTACGCAATACACGCATACGCATAAATTGTGGGCCTGTGCCTCAAGCAAGCAGCTCCCTCTAGTTTAGTGTTCTAACTTTAAAGCTAATTAATTTGAAAACTAAAAATTCGCGCTGGTAGATAGAGCATGTTTGATAAGTTTCGAATTGAACTCCTTCAATGGTTCAATGGTGATTGGCATGCTAGCTGCACAAGACATTCTTTCGATGTTGCCGTACAGTTATGTGATCTATGTAGCTGTACAAGGCGTCGCAAACCAAATGTCAATGTAGAAAATATGAAATTTTAAAGCTTAATTTTTCGAAAATTTACCGTTATATATAATTTTTTAATAATCGCAACTGCTTGTATCCGCTTACTACTGTTGCCTGACGCTAGTAAGCAAAAAAAAAAGGCTCCCTCACACAACGTTCAGCTACTTCTCTTAAATAATTTATTTAGTTTATTTACTCGCTTATATAAATATGTTTACAATAATATGCTTTTTTTACAATTACAAGTATTTAGCGCTAAGTTGGGGTTTATTTTTGTGAAACCTTTTATTTTTTATGTTAAACCATATGGAAATACATTTAATTTGCTAGAATAAAAAATTATGCGTTGAAGTGATGATGTCAAATGAAGTGAAGCAGAAATAGAAATTGAGGTTATGTAGCTAGTTACAAACATATAGTAAAGCCGCAACTTACTAGTTTCTATGTATTAAAATAAAATAAAATAAAATTTAGTTGAAATGCTGATGATGAACACTGCTGCTGCTGCTGCGCTGTTCTTAAATAAGTCTTAGTGAATTAGTTAATATAAAAGTGTATAGTGGTTATATTGGCTGTTAGGGCTGCAAATTGTTGGTGTCGCTGCCGTTGGCTGTCGTATGTATTCATATACAAAACTGGCTGCACTTTATATTTCATTTGTTTTATTACAATTATTATATTTTTCTTTATCTTTGCATACTCTAATTGCTGTTTAACGCTTAAGTTTGTCATTTTTAATTTTTCTTTATCTTTTATATTACATTTAAATGTTTACTGCTCTTATCTGCTAATATGATTTTGTTGCTGTGTAGTTAAAAATTGAAATCGTTAAATTTACAACAATCAAGCAAATTTAATATGAATTGATAAACAAACATAAATACATACATACCTACATATATACATACATATACCTTTATTTTTTAGTTAAACCAAGCGGCATTCTTTAAATAAATAAATAATTATTTACGTATACGCAAGCGCATAAAACCGATAGCGTTTATGCCGTTCGTAGACAAACTAGTTACTAATTAATTGCGTTATGATAATTGATATCGATAATAATTACTGAAATTTAATTTAATTGCATAATAATTTTAATAATTTTAATAATAATACTGTGTGGTTACTCTTTTGTCAAACACAAAATATAAACGAATAAAATAAATCCATTATATTTGGTAATACATTATATATACATATATTGTTTGTTTTTATTTAAGTTGTAGTTGTTTATTTTTATTTCATAAAGGTGGTATGAACATATACACAATTATTTAATATATTTTATTTATTTTTTTTTATTTGAAAGAAAATAATATGATTTTATATTGTAGGCGGATATATGAATCTGCCATATTCTTCGTGGCCACTTTCGAAAAACCGAGAAAACAATTTAGAAAAGCGAATAGTAGAAGCAAATTTTAAATTTAAAAATAACAAAAGTCGAAAATTTTCATTGAAAAGTCTGATTCCATACAGAGCATTCCACTCAAAAATTCTTTTTTAACCCCTTATCAGGTTGGTTTTGTGACCCAATTATCTTGGGAACGCTTCAAACGCCATTCACTTTTTTCGTTTCTTTGTTCATGCAAGCTGTATAAATATTCTCATGGTGCCAGTTTGAGAATGGTAGTGGTGAAGTACTGACTTTATATTAGATAGCTCAAGCACCAACAAAAATGTGTATATTGCATTTCGGGAATGTGGAAACGCTCTTTCAGCTTCTCTAGCCTCTGAAGTACCTCTATTATTGTTGTTCTAATAATCAAGCATATTTACAAAGATTTTTCAAAATACACAAATTTTCGGCGACAGGATTGGGACAGTCTAACCTTCAATAAAGAATAATCATATATGGTAACCTTCTTGTAATTATTATAAATCAATTTTCGAACTGAATTATCTAATAAGGCACCATTCATGGCTGCTTTGCTCAGTAGCTGCATTGTTCTCAGTGTGATTCAAGTCGTTGAAACGAATTTCAAAATATAAGTGTTCATTACATATAAAATAAGTGATTAATAATAAAATATTGTAGATAGGTAAATTTGTGAAATTGTGCTAAACTAAATTGAAATATAGAAGATATACATAAAGCACATACAGAAGTACGTAAATATATGAGTAGTAGATGAACATTAAACATGTTTTTAATTTTTTTTTTATCAAAACAATAATTATTTCCAAATCAATTTTCTTTTCAACTGATTCTGAACGATATTCTATATTGAAAAATAAAAATTTTGGGAAAACACCACTTTATTACTTTTATATTTCATATGAAAAAGTGAAGAAAACTAAAAAATGTTGACAAAATGTTGACAAAATGTTGCAATGGAAAATGTCGCTAGCCAAAAATGTTGCGAGAAATAAATGTTGCTAGCCAAAAATCTTGCAAATGAAAAATGTTGCTAAACACGTTATTTAAATGTTGCAATGAAAAATGTTGGTAGCCAAAAATGTTGCTCGAAATAAATGTTGCCAAACACGTTTTGTATCTAAATGTTGGCTAGTTTTTGATTTATGAAGCACGTGAAGGCCATTGGTACAAAAATGTATGTTGCTAATAATATCATATGCATAAATGGGTTGCAAATTCATCGTATATGTGGTTATAAAGCTCTCTTGAAATGTTGCTAATAACAAGAGATAATAGTAGTTTGTAAAAAAATGTCAAAATGGCTTATCAACCGCATTCTCTAAATGTGTTGAGATACAAAACCTGTAGTATATGAATGTATAAACAAAAATATCAGAAAATGTTAGTCTGGAAGTAAATCATGTTGGGGATCAAGTTGCTGAGGCAAAGCTGCACTTGTTGCATGCACAAATATTTGTGAAAAACGTCTAAAAAACTTGAAAAATAGAATTTAATTAAAATTATTTGAACTACAAATGTTATTTATGCATAAAAAAGTGAATTGAAGTGCTAGCAGCATATCAGAGTATGACTAAAATGGCAATTTACCGATGGAGATTGCACTGTTCGGTATATATATCTCAAACTACCTTCGCAGCTGAAGCAAATTTTTGAATTTTCCAGATTTAATATGAACTGAGTTATTAAAAAATTTGCTGTTTTTAAAAATTTATAAATGTAGAGCGATTTAATGGTAAAATGTATGAAGCATATTTACAGTTGTAGTAGGATTGTAATTGAAACAAAAAAAGCAAAATTGGCAAATTAAATATAAAATAAAGGACTACAAATACAAAGACTGTTAAGCAAGTCAAGTCAAAATATGATGAACAAATTCAAAATCGCTGAGTCGTATATTTAAGGAAAATTATATTGATGTACGAGTATTTGAACTTTTATTCGAGCAAAACATATGAACATATCAAACTCGTTATAGCTGATATTAAGAGGAATTTAAACGTTGTTAAAATGATAAAAATAAATGCGTCAAGTTTATATATGTAGAAATACATACATACATATGCATATGGTGAATAATATGATATTTAATATATGTGTGTGGTTAATCATTAGAATGTATACATATATGAAATAAAAAAACTGTAGCTATAAGAAAGGTCAACGAGTAAATGTCAATTGCAAATTCGGAAAAATATTTCAGTACTACGCAGTAAAAAATTAAAACGCGCTTTTTGAATTAATCTGAAACTGAAATGGAAGTGAGACGTTTTAATAGCTTTAGTTGATTAATTAGAAATAAAAAAAAATTGAAAAATGATAATAATTTAAATATTTTGCGGAAATAATTTAGTAAAAAGTTTTTTAAATATTTTATTCAAATCAAAATTTCTGAAATTATTTTGTATTAAATAAAATGAAAAAAAAATTATTATTCAAATTCATTAATTTCTTATATTTTTATTAATTTTTTTTTTTAATTTTTTAGATTTTTTTTTAATAAAATAATAGTGAGTATTTAGCATTGCCCCAAGGTGGCTCATAAAATTCAGTCAATACAAAAATCAGGAACTCAAATACAATAAAAACATCATTCACACATACATACACACGTATGAATGACGACGAACGCACAAAATTCAGTTTTCGAACTGAATACGAAAGTTCTTACAACGAATACGACAGTTTTTGCGAAGTTACATGATTTCAACGGTATTTATTATGAAAAACGCTTACGGTTTCGAAATGGACAACAATTGTTGCATAATTAATGCCGACCTAAATAAATTACGCGTACTTTTCTTTAGATATATGAAATTTATTAATTAATAAGAGTTTTCGAAGTTGAAATATACATGTTTCGAAAATATTCGAAATTATTGAAATTATATAATATGTATTATAATAAATGTAATGTGTGTTTAAATGTGCTGAAAATTTTTTAAATAATATTCGAAGTTAATATGGGATATATCAATGTATATGGGGAAGGTGAGGACTAACCAAAATATATATGTATAAGAAAAAGAAGTCTGGTGTTAAAAAATTACATATGGCAGCGTTATTTGTTTAATATAAATTAAGCAACAAATATCTCAAAACAAAAAATACAAATTTTGCGCGCCTAAAAGTATGCTACGTATATTGCAAATGTTCATTTATGCAATTTTATTGAACGAATATGATATACAAGAGATATTTTAGGCATGACTGCAGGCTGAAAGATGAAAATATTGTTTTAAAAATAACAAAAATAAATGACAAAGCATTAGCTATAAGCCAATATGGTTATATAATAGTTAAATAAATTTGCGAAAGCTTCAATTGCAGCTTCCATTATCGAAAGTAGCTAAGGAAGACTTAAAAAAACACACACACTCATAGAGACTTAGGCAAATTTGGCTGCGTCTCGTTTGTAGCAAAAGCTAGCTAAGTCTCTTTTGAGCGTTAAAAAAGCCAAAAAAAAAAAATAAATTTTTCTTTCCAATTGTTATTGCAAATGCGCAACAAAGACAAAAGCAAGGAAAGAGCAAAAAATAAGTAAATACATTTTAAAATATAAATGTGGAGTGTCAAATAAATGGAGTTAAATATACTATCTAAGTAAATTGATCTGAGTGTATTTGTATGTGTCTGTTTAAGAATTTATGAAAATGGCAAGCATTCTTTGGATGTATATGAATAAAGAATTAAAATACTGAAAGGTATTCTTTATACAATAAATTAATTTAGTTGACCTTTAACCTAATTAAGAAAGTTAACTATTTTCTAAGACTATAATAAATACTATTTGACTTGTAAATTCCTTGAAAATAATTTTTACAATCTCTATTGTGTTATTTTTATTTTTATTTTTTGTAAATATCATTTTTCTCATTTATCCAAAACTAACGTAGTAAATTGTGTTCAACTTCAGTTACAAATATTTATGAGGTTAAGTGAATAATTGGAATCATAATAAATTAATTGAATTATATTGCATCTTATGATATACAAACTTACATACATATATACATATGAATATATATATAAATATAAATAAATAATAAAATGTTACAAGTTATCGAACGTTAAAGTGTTCGTTTCAATTTATACTATGGAAGTGAAAACTGAAAAGTATGGTGAGGATTGTTAAGATTGATAAGAAGATATCAATTATCTATACGCTTTGAAATAGTTTTCCTCGGCATGTAGTGTCAACACTGCCAATGTGTTGTACTCAAATTGAAACGTGATTCTCCACTGACAGCATACTTTTACAATTTGAAGAAATTACTCATACGGCCCACCCCATAAAAGTTTCTACTGAAAGACGCACATTTACATCTTTGGAAAGTAAGAATAACGTCAACTCAAATTGTCTTGATTATAGAATATTTTCTTATGATTTGACGTGCAAAACAATGCGTTCACCAATGTTTGTTGAAGATATTATCAAGTTGGATATTATTACTGTGAAAATTCCCTTTCATTTGACACCAAAATCATCAAAATCGGTTCAAATTTGCCGGAGTTGTGATCATTCAAAGTCATTTGCTTTCCCACACTAACAACCTCTGCTCTGCTGGGCAGCGCAGCGCAGCTCCTCTGCTTTTCCGTGATTTTTGCGAAGTTCCAAATTGACGATTTCTACCAGGCGAACATAAATGGGGAGCAGGTGGATGCCAGAAAAAATTGGCTGGTACATGTAGATATATATATATATATATATTATGTGATTAAGTATGTAAGCGTCAGGTTGTTATATAATAGTATGTTCAAACATTTGGACCAACGGATATACCTTGGCAACGGAAATGCAATGAAAGTATATGGGCGAACCGGAACCGGAAATACAACTAGCACAATATTGAACCGGATGTATAAGATACAGGAAACGGAAGTCTTCAAACGGAAGCGGATGTGGAAACAACGGAAGTAGGTATTGACCGGAAGTTCAACAAATGAGCTAAATATTTTTATGCGCCAGAATCGGATACAATCGTGAGTATAGTTTACGACCAGTTCCAAAAACAGTGCTTCCGGTTACTACATGTCCGCCTTTTCCATATCAGCTTCCGTTGTGGCACTTCCGTTTCCTTTAAATGACATCCGGTTCAATATTGTGTCAATTACATTTCCGGTTCCGGTACCCCCATATCCTTCGATAGCATTTCCGTTACCCATATATGCATATCCGTTGGTCTATATGTTTACACATACTATAAGTACATATAGTATGTATATGCAGCTCACATACGCCGGCACATATATATTAGCACACCGACATACATATCTATATGTACCAGCCAATTTTTTCTGACATCCACCTGCTTTACAATTATGTTCGCCTGGTAGAAATCCTCAATTTGAAACATCGCAAAAATCTCATCTCTAAGCTGCGCTGCCCAGTTGGGCAGAGGTTGTTGGTGTGGGAGACCAAAAGACTTCGAATGGTCATAACTTCGGTAAATCTGAACCGATTTCGATGATTTTGGTGTCAAATGAAAGGGAATTTTCTCTGCTCATTCGTGGTGTGGAAAAAGTAATATTGTTTCCTGTCAATCAGTCAAATGATCACTTACGCTTACGTATGTTATGTGGTCTCAGCTTAACCACGCTTTCATTAATTACGACTAAATATCGATTTAGCGACAAAAAAACAACAACAACATCACCAACTAATGGCAGACAATCTTTTATTTAATATATTTACTTAATGCGCCAAAAAGCAAAAAGGAGAAACGAGTAGTGGATTCGGCTATTATCGCTTAAAGCGGTTTCTACGCCAAATTTACGTGTAAACACTATTTTGTTGTCATTAAAGACACTTCTGATTAGTCGTTAATCTAGTTAATAGCTGTAAGTGCACTTCACGCTAATGTATCAACTTCACACACACATACACACACGCTCATACACATAAAGAGAATAGCAAAATGTTCGCCTGTAATTCGCAGAAATCACAAAATTGTCTGCCTAAACACCTTCATCATCAGCCATCCATCCATCCGAAGCATCATCATCATCTTCATCACTGTGCGGCCGACTAAATGCCTGACTGCAGACGAGTGTGATTGCTTTTGAGGTAGTGATAATGGTTGGCGCTTTCATGCTGCCGAAAAGACATGTCACTCAGCACTTTGTGATACAGTCGCTTAGCCACAACAAACACAACTGTCACTCATTGTCTTCAAGCTTTTTCGTAGCTGGCATGACTATGCTTGAAACATATTGGTTAAATTGGTAGGCAGTTAAGTAGAGAGGCACTTTAATGAAAGTAAATTTACATTAGCAGGAGAGTTCATATCTGTAAGTCTCATTTCCAATATTGCTTCGATGAAGACTTTTATTGATCCCAAAATTGTTAAAATTAACGACTTCAGTATCAAAAATGGCCGGAGTAGATCGGTATAAATCCCCTTCTGAACCCTCCCCGAAAGTGTCGACTGGTAAAAGATATCACAATTTTAAATACGGTATTTTTGCAAAGTTCTGCTCGGATATCTTCACTAGTACTAACTTTATATATTATTAATTAAACTATTCAGACCGACTTCAGAGTTCTGGTATATGGGAAGCAGGCGTGGTTGTGAACCGATTTCATAACATATCATTGGGAAGCTCGAATAGTTTCGGAGATATGGTTTTTGACCCATAAGAGGGTGGAACCACGCCCAATTTAAAATTTGTATACCATTTTGACTGCAGCGTTTCTGTAACATCTTTGTAATGAAATTTATACTATATTTATATTAAAGCATTTTTAGTAGTTTTCAACATAACCTTTGTATAGGAGGTGGGCGCGGTTATAATCCGATTTCCTCCATTTTTGGACGACTAAAAGAAACGACTTTAGAAAGCTTGCACAGACGGACGGACGGACAGACAGACATCCGGATTTGAACTTTTCTCCTCACCCTGATCATTTTGATATATATAACGCTATATCTAACTCGTTTAGTTTTAGGACTTACAACCAACCGTTTTGTGAACAAAACTATAATACTCTCTTAGCAACTTTGGTGTGAGAGTATAAAAATGTAGCAATACTATGGACACAAAGAACACTGCATCAAGATGTTATGCGGCCCGTGCCCATGACCAGCCTGACTGGGGACCTTTAAATGGTCCAGTCTCGGAACCATTTGAGTATCTAACGATGGGAACATATAATTTTAGAAAATAAAAGAAAATTTGTATAGTACCAAATTAAAAATTTTATGGTGATGAGGTTATATTTTGTCCTCATCTCCTATATTCAAAAGACGTTGAATACTCAAGCATTTTTTTTTTCAAGAATTTTATCAAACACTACTTTCAACTCTCAAACACATACAAAAATTATTATTTTTTCACAATTTCATTAAGCTTAGTCTGCAAGTCATGAGTGATACATATATGCTTGTGGAAACGGTAACTTTATACTTTGCAAAATAATTTTCACAAAATTTCAAATATTTGAAATCCCACATCAATGCAACAACAACAACACATGCATTTAAATTTAAAACCGAAATGTTTCTGGTTACTTTTGCCACACCCACACACTCACACACGCAGAGTAAAGTACATGCAACAACACAATTCCAGATAAAATCTAACGAAAAGCGCAACTTTTTCAAGTGTTTTTCATATGAAGAAGCGTAAGAGTATGTGAGTGTGGGTGTGTGAGTGCGTGTGTGGGGCTGTAAATGCGCTCACGTTGGCAGATAAGTAAGCAAAAAGTTTCGGCAACAAATTGTTTACAAATACCATTTCAAGCTGAAATTTCCCACACACACTGGCATACACTCTGCATTTACATTTAAAAAAATATGCGTGTGTGTGTGCGGCTTTCAAAAATTGTTGAAGTTTACCAAGCATTTCTGCCGAACGATTTTAAATTTGCAAAAAATCGCGGCTTTTCCCTGTGACAGTTGAAACGAGTTGATTTTGGAGCAAATGAAAAATGGTAAATTCACATTGGGAAGTCGCTTTGAATGCAAAAGCGAAGTGGAATATATCGAATGAAAACAATCAAAAAATACTTACAAATATATTTGCATAAGCGCCAGCAAATTGAAGTGCATTTATAGCGCAATATCATTTCTATATGTTAAACATATATATATATATATATATATATATATACCCACACACATATACATATATACTTATAGACACATACATATATCAATCGTCCTGATAGCGCAATCGTCCAATGAAGTTATAGAATATTTCATTTCGCGATTTTCCCGTGACAAATGTGACAAAGCACAGCGCACAGAATCAATAATTGCATGTGAATCGCTTCAGCAAGTGAAGTGTAGGTCAATTGGGAAATGTGAAGCAATTTTGCTGGCATGCCACAATCGTATCGCACAACTGATTAATTTATTTCACTTTCGAAATGCAGATAATAAAATAGTGATTGAATTTGAGTAGAACAAAATGAAAAGAATACGACATTTGCTCCTACAAGCGTTTAAATGCAAATTTATTCGCTGAAATCATACAACAACTTTATATTTGCAGTAAATTTGAAAAGCAATTTTGAAAAATTTTATTAATTTTTACTCAATTTATATAAAATTAAATTAAAATTAATTCAAATTTTTATATAAATTATACAAGGCTTATATCGTTTTTAGACAGGAGCTTATTGATCAATTAACCGGCCTCTGCTCGATTAAAACGCTCATTAAGATCGATTAACCATACAAAATAAAATCCACATTTATTAATAATTGAATTTTAATCGACTTGCAACTCTGCGACAAAGACGTACGATATACGTTCTTTGTCTGCGATTGACTGAATTTTTTGATAAAAAAGCTACGGTAGTGTCGCTGCTAAAAATATTAATGAGCTTACCAACTTCTTATGAAATGCAAAAACAAAAATGTAACAGCTGATCGGTTATCGAGTAGCCGGCTGTGCGAAAGGCAACAAATGGTTTCTCAATAAAAATTTTAATTGATCAATTAATTTTGCTGTCTAAAAACGCTATTAGTCCATAAAATCGCATTGAGCCAAGTACAATTAGGATGGATCAAGAAGATGTCGGACGGGTCCAAATCTAGTGAATGGAAAATAATTCTTTTATCGAATGGGCCCATTGTTTTTTTACATACGGCATAGGAGCAGTCCATTAATTCATCATAGAAAGAATCCTGTGACTGTTTGTCCATCATCAGATAGTCAATGCACATTACACCTTGTAAATCTCAGAAAAGAGTGATCACAATTTCTTCAAAAAAATAAGAGACTATTCGGCTTCTTTAGAGTTTCTACTTTTTGGAGAGAGAGTTCATATCGATAAAATAAGTGTGTGACTTCGATGTTGGATTAAGATATAATTTTAGCTTTTGCCGCTTAAATGTGAAGTCTGTTTGTCTTTTAAATTCTTACATGAGCTGAGTTCAGTCCGGCGTCTTGGCGTGTACTCGTGGTACGATGTTTCGAATCCCTCTTACAAGTTACATGTATTTAAAAAAATCGATTTTTTTGTTTTATTAAATTTCTACAACATCTCTAATGTATATTGTATAGTATAGTATTATAAGTAAGGTAAGGAGTTTTGTAGACACAGTCTGAAGAAGTTCGAAGAAGCGCACTCCAGCGTGACTTGATTGCCAATCAAAACGTTTTTCCCAAATAGGTGTTTTCACAATCGGTTGTCAAGATTTCTCGAGAACTACTCAACCGATCTTAAGGGGTTATATACCTTTCGGCATGTGAAAATTGAAGATTTTTTTGCTATTTTTGTTGGTATTTTACATTATATATTTCTAAAAATTGATTAGAAAATTCGGTAAATTGTGACGTCCATGGCCCATGTTCGGTTACGCGTCGTTTTACACACGCTTGTGGTGAGCACGATAAATCAAGAACAGCTTCTCTAAAATACATTAACTAACAAAACACTGTTAGTTTGTAGTATTCTTTCGATCGTGAACGAATGGCCTCGCTTAAAAAATTATAAACGAAAATCGCGTACAATTTTTCAAAAATATCGATTTTGGATATTCTCAAAATTTAGTTTTCCATCCAAAAACATATTAATTTTCTTCCTAATTAAATTTCTTTCGTTCACGGACTAGTCATTGTTAATATAAACAACAACTGAATTTCAGAACAATCGGTAAAATGTCTTTCGAGAAATCATGCTCACCGTTAAGGCAGTTTTAAAAAAATAGAATTTCGAGATAATCGAGCTCAAAGTTTAATTTCGTTCGTTTGTTTATAAAGACCTATAACTTTGGTTCTATAACTCCAATAGCGCTTGAAGGATATTCTTAAAAGTATATATATATATATATTTGGCGTAGGAACCGCTTTAAGCGATTCCGAATCCACCAGAGCGCGCCACTCATTCCTCCTTTTTGCTTTTTGGCGCCAACTGGAAACTGGCGCCAGCCAGGTCACTTTGCACTTGGTCTTTCCACCGGAGTGGAGGTCGTCCTCTTCCGCGGCTTCCTCCAGCGGGTACTGCATCGAATACTTTCAGAGCTGGAGTGTTTTCTTCCATCCGTACAACATGACCTAGCCAGCGTAGCCGCTGTCTTTTTATTTGCTGAACTATGTCAATGTCGTCGTATAAATCGTACAGCTCATCGTTCCATCGTCTGCGGTATTCGCCGTTGCCAATGTTTAGAGGACCATAAATCTTGCGCAAAACCTTTCTCTCGAAAACCCCAAGAGTCGTCTCATCGGATGTTGTCATCGTCCACGCTTCAGCGCCATACATCAGGACGGGAATAATGAGCGACTTATAGAGTTTGATTTTGGTTCGTCGAGAGAGGACTTTACTTTTCAATTGCCTACTCAGTCCAAAGTAGCACCTGTTGGCAAGAGTGATTCTGCGTTGGATTTCAAGGCTGACATTGTTGGTGTTGTTAATGCTGGTTCCCAGATAAACGAAATTATCTACAACTTCAAAGTTATGACTGTCAAAAGTGACGTGGGAGCCAAGGCGCGAGTGCGCTGACTGTTTGTTTGATGACAGGAGATATTTCGTCTTGTCCTCATTCACCACCAGACCCATAAGCTTCGCTTCTTTATTTAGTCTGGAAAACGCAGAACAAACGGCGCGGTTGTTGCTTCCGATGATATCAATATCATCGGCATACGCCAGGAGCTGTACACTCTTGTAGAAGATTGTACCCTCTCTATTTAGTTCTGCAGCTCGTATTATTTTTTCCACAAATAGATTGAAGAAGTCGCACGATAGTGAGTCACCCTGTCTGAAGCCTCGTTTGGTATCGAACGGCTCGGAGAGGTCCTTCCCGATCCTGACGGAGCTTTTGGTGTTGCTCAACGTCAGCTTACATAGCCGTATTAGTTTTGCAGGGATACCAAATTCAGACATCGCGGCATAAAGACAGCTTAAAGCTTCTTAAAAGTATACATTTTGAAAAAATGACATAAATTTTTTTTCGAATTTTTCGACCCCTTAATGAAATTTTAATGAAGTTTTCAATATACAATTCACAAGCCTTTTTAATTAGTACTTTCTTTTCGTGAAAAAATCTGCCTAAAATTTAATTTTATTTTTTTGCTTCGTCCAAATTCTAGTTTAAAACATAAACACTTATTTTTTTTATTTTCTCAGTAGATAATCCTGATAGGAGTTATGCTGTCAACGGACCTTCTTCCCCGAGGGTTCGCAGGAAATGACGTCAAAATGGGTTGATTATCATTTCAAAAACAAGCGTTGAATTATATGATAGGTAGCGTGGCTAGATTCTTTTTTGAGCTACAAAACCTTCTATCCTATATACTTTGGCAGTTATGTATATTTTTTCTAACGAATTTTGCTAATTACTTTCAGAACACCCACTTATAAGTATCACATCCAAGAGAGACAAAAGTTATCGGTCTAACACCTCCGCCCAAGACTCTGTTCTCTGCTGCTTTTGTAGTAACCGAAAGTTAAATATCCTAAGAAATAACATTGTACTTTTAAAACTCCTTAGATAAATTTAAGACCTTTTTTAAAGTATATTTTTAGTCGCGGGTAATTTTCAGTAGAAACTGAAATTTTTCTTAACAAGAAAAAATAATTTACCTGCTCAAAAATTGTTCAAGCGCAGATAGTGTCAGTGGAGAAGACAGAGAGATTGCAATTTTATCTCAAGGTCACTAAATTTTTCATTTCATGCACATCAACAAAGCTGTGGCGTTCAAAATAACTTCTAGGAAATTATTCTGCGTGAAAATACGTGGTTTGGGCACTTGATTGCTGTTTTTATTTCTGGGCAACTTTGTTGTTGGTTTCTTAAGATGCAAGAAAAACACGGCTACACACGACTGCGCACACTTGGCAAATACATACATATATGTATGTACAAAGCACACAAACACCACACCACTTTGTTGCTAATGCCGCTGCTAACAATTGTTTGTTTTGCTTTGCTTTTTCCTCATTTTTCTTCCGGTTTACTTTTGTGTTTGGCAACACCAAATATTTCGCAGTCGTGCGTGCAACTCTTTACACTTTGCTTTAAAAATCTTTTCGCGTTTTTTGGGTCATTCGTGCCTGGCCCCACAACGGGTTTGTGGGGGGTTGGGTAAAGAGTGAAATCGAAAGCTTCCTTTAACGGTTTATTTATAGTCGTGCAACTCAAAGGATTTCCTCTAAAGACACACGCTTCCTTTTACACGCTCTTCACATTCGTGTGAAGCGCTATTTGTATTTACATATGTAAACGAAATCAAAATATTGTGGCAGCTTCGTGCTCTTCTTGCGAGAACCCTTTGGTTGGGAAAGGCATGTGTTTTTTGTATTTCTTTTACTCTCAAAAAAGGAAATTCGTTATTTCTGGGTCATTTCAACTCTGGAAAGGTGCTGTGGATTGAAACCTTGCGCAATATATTACGGTAGTATTTTGTTCAATGTCATTGCAATACATTCATGAAGAGGTGAAACAGTTGATGATATGTTCTTTAATAAGTTGAAGGCAGTTGCCAAGCTTCATAGAAGAGTATTAATTAAAATTAGTCTTTGGGGCTACAGGGATAAGATTCAAACAGTTTCTTGACGACCAGCTTAAATCGTTCACAATCCACATCCCAACCTCATTAAACCGAAACTCAACTACTCTAAAACCAAAAAAAAAAAAAAATTAAAAAAAAAATCAGTTTCGAGGAATTAGTGAATATAAAACCGTGTTGGAAAATTCGTCAAAAAATGTTTCAAATGTTATTAATATCTTAACCCTTAAATGCTTGGCGTACCATAATGGTACATGTGATTTAAGGCAATTAAGGCTTCGTAATTCGATGAAATTAATCTGCATCGCAGTTTGGTTTACTCACAGTAGTTAGTCATCTCGGTCCGATTCTGTTCTTATTGTTATATGATTCTTAATGATATACCTGCCGTATTATATGCGGACGATGTAAAACTTTTTATTATTATTAAATCATATACTTCTTATAACGATAGAACTGAGTTACAATCGGACTTAAATAATTTAGTTACTTGGTGTCACAAAAATGATATGCCCTGAATCTTGAATAATGTAAAACGATGTGCTTTTCCCGTAGATTTGTTGATCCTTCTCACTATGTAATAAATAATTTCAGTTTAGAGCAAGTATCTAGCTTTGTTTATTTAGGAGTTACTATGGACCCTAAACTAAATTTTAATTCTCATATAAATTCAATAGTCGTAAAAGCTAAAGGTGCTCTTAGCTTTGTTAAACGTTGGCCTAAAGAATTTAGTGATCCGTATATTACTAAAATTCTTTTTACAACATTAGTAATGTTGGAGTATGGTTCTGTGGTATGGCATCCTAGTTACAATACCCATTCTGATAAGCTAGAGTCCGTTCAAAAACAATTTTTACTTTTTGCTTTAGGTCACTTACATTGGTATTCTAGATTGAATCTTCCTCCGTATACTAGTCGTTTAAAACTTATAAATCTAAACACACTCACTAGTCGTAGGGGAATGCTAGTCATAATATTTCTAGTAAAACTTCTGATTGGTTCAGTTTGTAGCAATTTCCTTTTTTCTGATATCAAGTTTATTGTCACATTTCGTTCTTCTAGGCAGTTTAGACCATTACTTTTAAAATGTTCGCGAACAAACTTTGAGTTAAACGAACCATTCCGCCAAATATGTTATGATTTTAATTCTCATTCCAGCACATTTGACTTGTCTGAACCGATCTTTAGCATCAAAAAAACTATTTTGTCTTCGCTTAATAAGTAACATTAAAAATGTTTAATTAACCTTTTGTTTTTGTAAATTTTAAATCTTAGCTGTGAAATTTTTCTTTCTGTAGCTCAGCTGTTTGAGATCTCGACGCTTAAAAAACTCTTGCCTTTCATGACATTCGCCAAATTCCGCTCGTTTAGGCTAATCGTTTGGGTTTATAATAATAAGCAGCTTTCCAAATAAACTGAAGCGGATGGAAATCGATGGAGTTTGGCTTGTGACTGAAAAGGTTTTAAATAGATAGAAATAGAATATTTTGAACGTCTGATTTTATGCTTGGAACCCAATCTCTATATTTAACTTTCCACAAGTTCTTGTTGTGGGTTTATTTGCAAAGCAAAGAGTTTGCCAAAAATTTTCGGGATATTGACGAGCTTAAAGTACAATACCTTTTTTTGTTTCAATAATATAATTTCATTACTGTATCTACCCTCAAAAACACCAAAATGTACTCTCCTATGCAATCAACATCCTTAGGCACCTACGTTGCTATGCTGTTTATTTGTCAAAATCAGCACCAAATGCGGTCATAATTAGCCGGTGTTTGTGTATTTGTTAAATATGTGCTTCACTAGAAAGGAAAATTAACATTCTTAATGTTCTGGATTCATTTGAAAATACACTCATATATAGTATATATACATACAAAGAAATAACATTCATATGGGTATGCCAACAAACGGAAAAGTCATTAACACAAACACACACTGCCAATTTATATACTTTCGAGTACATAACGCACATATTCACATTACCATTAAGTGCACTTATGCTATTTTACGCATACTTACCAGACCCACTGTACATAACCACGCATAGAAATGGCATAGTAAAATCTGCATTTTTTTTGCACAACATAAAAGCGGCAGCTTCGAGCATGACGATAATAAAGATAACACGATGATTATGCTTTTTAATAAACTTTTTTATGAAGTGACAAACGCAGGCGCCAGCATGGATTATATAAAGAAGAGAAGGTGTGTGTGTGTGAGTGCAAAAAGTGTCGACTTGTGAATGAATGCGCGAATGCAAATGACATTTGTGGCGAATGCGGAAAATCTCATTAAAAACACCATATGCCACAATGCGGAATTCGGCACGCAGGATGGCAAAAAATACCAAAAGAACAAAAGAGATGAAGCAGAGAATTTTTCTAAGTTTTTGTTAGAGTATAAATGCCTACTAAATTTAATAAAAAATTAAACTTTTTTTTTAATTTTTTTTCTTAGCAAAAATTTAAACGGTCTGCTCAGCCAGCTGTTCCTCGACACTTTAAAGTCACAAACAACACTTAAATCTAATTTTATGCGCACACAATTAAATTAAGGAAGTCAGGCAGTCATATCCTGATACCAGCCAGTGATGCGCCTCAGGCATTCGTGTGGGCGTGCGTGAGTGTGTGTGTGTTTGTGCTGAGCAGTTAATTTTAGACATTTTAAATTAATTTGAGCGCTTACATGTGCCAGCACTTATGACTTCCGAAAGTTGTTTAAAATTAAAAAAAATGAACGCAGGAAAATGTGAAAAGTAAACATTTTAATAATTCAGGTAATATTTATGCATTTTAGGCACTTCATGCTGCCGCCTACAATCGTTCGCACTCCTCCAGTGACTTCTCTTAAATATAAGCACACATTCTTTGCGGTGCCGCGCTTCTGGATTTTTTGCCTTCTTGAATTTTATTTCATTTTGTAGTCTGTCTTGACATTTTCGCGCACATTTTTCTAAGCGCTGTCATCAATCTTCGTCAGCATAGCGCCGGCGTCGACAAGCCATGTACATACTTTCATGGGCATAAAAGAAGCGCTTACAATTTGGTATATATACTTTTAAGATGCTATGTATGCTATGTATTCTATGTGTGACAGCATTTCTTCTCAAAAACTCAAAAATTGGGCGATAAACCGCTATTTAGAGAATTTATTAAATAAAATTATTTCTAACTAACTAATAGCGTTTTTAGACAGGAGCTAATTGATTAATTAACCGGCCTCTGCTCCATTAAAACACTAATTTAGATCGATTTACCATACAAAATAAAAATCTACATTTATTTATTAATTGCATTTTAATCGACTTGAAAATCAAACGCAACTCTGCGACAAAGACGTACGATATACATTCTTTGTCTGAGATTGGCTGAATTTTTTGTTAAAAAAAACTACATTAGACAAAAATGTATAACAGCTGATCGGTTACCGAGTAGCCGGCAGTATAAAAGGCAAAAACGGGTTTCTCAATAAAAATTTTAATTGATCACTTAAATTGGTTGTCTAAAAACGCTGTAACCCGGCGAACGGCAAATCGTCTACCAAAAGAATGCTTAAAGTTTTGCGAAAACACAATTAAAATGTGGAACTTTTCAAGTCTTTGCATAAGAACGTACTCTGGCGGTCATTTCGATAAAAATAATTTATAAAGTTATTAACCCCGAAACATCACAAAACAGTCTTGTAAATCAAAATTCCATTTAATAAAATAAAAAAAAACACGTTTCAAATCGGCGTAGAAAAACTGAGAAATAACTTTTCCTTATTCCTTATATGATTTCATGCCGATTTCAGCGACGTTTTATGAATAATTATCATATCAATTACACAGCCACACAAAAAAATTTTTTTTACCTGGGAGTTTTTGGTGTCTTTGATTTCGAATCCGAGGTCCAGGATTTGGACATAATCCCAGAAAACCAATATGGCGGACAGCATTTTAAAACATAATCATAATCACTTAAAACTTGTTACTAGGGGTTTTCGGGGTCACTGATTACGAACCCGAAGTCGGTTTCAAAAAAATTTAGAATGGCTTCTGAACAATATTTTATAGTACCTAATTGAAGCTTTTTTAAAACCGATAAAAATTTTTGTTGTTATACATAATTTAAGGCCAAAATCGATTTTTTTAGAAGTACATTTCGCGTATTCCTTCGATTAATTACAAGATTATAAATTATTTTAACGAAATCCGTTTAATTTTTTCATTTCAGATGATCCACTTCAGAGTTATAGTGGCAAAACGCCTTTTTTGGGTGGGGTTCCAAGAGATCAGCTGCAAAAACTTATTCAATACTCTTCAAAGTTGCCATAGTATGTGTACAAATTCTTAGAAGTTTCTTCAGGTCAAAATGTTTGAAAAACCTCATTTCTTAGGGCTCCTAACTAGATGTAACCCATTAATACCGATTTTGACATATAAATTTTATATTATTTGATAAATAATCATGCCGATATATATTTAGGAGCTTCCTCAATACAATAAACTAGTTGAAATGTGACCGGAGGCCTCGATTTCCTTTACTGATTTCATTGGAAAAAGTGTGAAGAAACAGCAGTAAAGAAAGTGATAGAATACGGTAATGTTACTTCGATTGTATTTGTAGTCTTTATTGATAAGTCTTTATATAATAATAGTACAAAAATAAAAAAATTAAAATATTGAAAAATAAAATAAAAATATATTTGGTTTGTATAATATTGAAAGTTTTTAAAATAATTAAAAATTAAAAAAAAAATAAATATAATAAAATAAATTATATTATTGAATAAAAATAATCTAAGTAACCGCTGAAGGAGCTACATATTTATATTTCCGGCTTTTCAACACTCTTATACCACTGTGTCTCAGTTTTTTAACCAACGTTTGTGGGTCTTTCCTTCCTTGCTGTGCCTATTTGTGTATATCTAAGCTAATATACTTACGTATATATGAGTATAAGCCCCATCGGTTGAATGGTTGGCAGCTTATATAAATAATAGCTAAAAGTGTTGAATAATTATGTGCTTTAGCTGCAAACAAAAAATGTGTGCCTTGATTAAGGAATTTTTCCTTTACATATTATATAAAAAGCTTAAAGGACCGTATTAAGGAAGTTAAGAGAATTTCGAGAAAAAATTCATTCAAGGCAATGTTACTGATTTTAACTATATATATGTGTGTATATGCATGTTATGATTAGTGTTGTAATGATTATCAAAACGATTCATTTCTATTACACCAGAAAAGCAAATTCCATGTATATGTCTAGAGGTGTTCAATGGTGTGAAGAATAGTATAAAAATTTGACCAAAGCTTTATCGTTAAATTTTTTGTTGTAAGTTGTGGTAAAGCAGAGAAAAGTTCAAGCATTTTTTTAGGTGTTGCCATATAAAGTATACAATTGAAATTCACTAATTTGAATCACCATAATTCACAAGGCAACTTCGAGTTAGAGAGACTTCGAGAAATTTGAAACTATTAAACTTTGAGTTCTACTAATGAAATTTGACTTCTATTGTCAATTCAGAGTTATGGATGACTTCGAGCTATAGAAGTTCAAGTTACGGAAGTTCAACTGTATTACATTTTGTTAAAATCTTGTTTCTCACATATTTCTATTATGAATTATTTTTGGTTAATAAATAGTCATAATGAATTCAATTAAATATCTTTGGACACATCAACACTTTAATTACCAAATAAAATAATTACATATACATAAAGGGTGATTTTTTAAGAGCTTGATAACTTTTTTTAAAAAAAAAACGCATAAAATTTGCAAAATCTCATCGGTTCTTTATTTGAAACGTTAGATTGGTTCATGACATTTACTTTTTGAGGATAATTTCATTTAAATGTTGACCGCGGCTGCGTCTTAGGTGGTCCATTCGGAAAGTCCAATTTTGGGCAACTTTTTCGAGCATTTCGGCCGGAATAGCCCGAATTTCTTCGGAAATGTTGTCTTCCAAAGCTGGAATAGTTGCTGGCTTATTTCTGTAGACTTTAGACTTGACGTAGCCCCACAAAAAATAGTCTAAAGGCGTTAAATCGCATGATCTTGGTGGCCAACTTACGGGTCCATTTCTTGAGATGAATTGTTCTCCGAAGTTTTCCCTCAAAATGGCCATAGAATCGCGAGCTGTGTGGCATGTAGCGCCATCTTGTTGAAACCACATGTCAACCAAGTTCAGTTCTTCCATTTTTGGCAACAAAAAGTTTGTTAGCATCGAACGATAGCGATCGCCATTCACCGTAACGTTGCGTCCAACAGCATCTTTGAAAAAATACGGTCCAATGATTCCACCAGCGTACAAACCACACCAAACAGTGCATTTTTCGGGATGCATGGGCAGTTCTTGAACGGCTTCTGGTTGCTCTTCACCCCAAATGCGGCAATTTTGCTTATTTACGTAGCCATTCAACCAGAAATGAGCCTCATCGCTGAACAAAATTTGTCGATAAAAAAGCGGAACACCGAACACTGATTTTGGTAATAAAATTCAATGATTTGCAAGCGTTGCTCGTTAGTAAGTCTATTCATGATGAAATGTCAAAGCATACTGAGCATCTTTCTCTTTGACACCATGTCTGAAATCCCACGTGATCTGTCAAATACTAATGCATGAAAATCCTAACCTCAAAAAAATCACCCGTTACATACGCACAAACTTAACCAGAGGCGCAATTAGAACATTAACGAAAGCCTAATGAATTGTCAATAAAATAGAATGACTTGACTTCATATCGTGGTGATTGACAGCAGCGCTGTGGGTGACAAGTGACTTGCCTCAGATATAGAGAAAGTATGCCAGTATGCCACGACGTATGAGTAACTAATGCGCAATAAGCGCAAGGTCAGCTTTTCCTCCAGCTAATAAAGTTTATTGTGAGTGGGAAAGTGGTAAGCAGTTGTGAAAACAATTAAGCGGAAATGTTTATAAAATATAAATAATTATAATAGTTTCCTAGAATGAAATTTGTGTTAATTAGTATTTATGATAAAGTAGCTGAAATTGTTTTTACCGCCACAATTATTATATATCATCTATTCAATTAAAGCCGAAGACTTCAATACACGAGTAAAAACAATATGAGAAATTACAACTTTAATATGCCGTCATATATATATATATATATGACTTATTTTCAACCCAGTCTATTTATAGCCGAGAATATGTCGTATTTTATATTTTTCCGGTTCAAATTCAATGTCAGCTGCGTAATATTTGATTTGTCTATTTTTTACACACACACACACCCATATACACACTTACACACGCATAACTTGGTGACATTCAACAAATTGTAAAAGTTTCTGTGACAGGAAATAAAAGTTTGTTGAATGACTTTTTATTTCAACAAATTGTCAACATCGATCAGCAAACAACATATCGCACTTAAATTTGAGTGTTAAAAAAATAATATATCTTATAGAATATCGTAACAAATCCACAAGTTAAAGTTGGCGAAATCTGATTTTTTGGCGAGCAACTAATTGACCGTGATTCGTTTGATTTGGTTTGAGTTAGAACTTATGCGCAACTTGTGCTCCAAATATCCGGGCAATCCGAGTGCAACAAATCGCAAATAGATGAACACAGCTGGTAGAGGAAAGTGAGATTTATTTTGTGTTGCTTCATTGATTGTTAAATGGAGTAAGAGCGTTGAAATGGTAGTTTAAGTGAAGTTTTAGAAAAAAGTTGTTCGATTAAATAGTTGCTTAAATAAGACAAAATTCACTCAAAATGATTTTTAGCTGAAACTCGAGTTTAAGGTGTTCTAAAATCATATATCGATTGGTATTAATTTTGTATCAAGCAATTATATCAAGATCTTTTTTTTTACACTTTTTACCTAGCCAATTCAAGGCAGTAGTCTGCTTTAGAAGCCGAAAAAAAGCGTTTTTTAGCAATTTTTTTTTAAAGGGAAGAAAATGATTGCGGTAAACGGAATTTTAAGACGATAGAGTACTATATTTAAGCTTAAAAAACAATATTTGTTATTAAAAAATATTGAAATTTTTTCAAAGTTGTAAGTATTTTTCTGGAGCGCCTGGAGTCTGCACTTGTAAATCGGTGCCGGTGATGGAGGTCGTGCGATGCAACTGAAACAGCCGAACCAATTTTTTTTTAAATTTTTGTAAATTTCTTTTCTTTATTAACTAAAAAAATACCGAAGAAGTTATAAAATTCCAAATTTTTTCGAAGTTTGAAAAAAAAATCACTTTTTTAAGAAAAAATGACTTTAAGTTGCAAAACAAGTATTTTAAATAATACTTTTGTCCAACTTTTTTAGTTCAAATAGAAGATAATTTAATACTGAAGTTAGATCACTTTATTTTTTTCGATCGGACATATATTCTCTTTGCTATCGGCGGCACCGTTTTCTAACACTTGTGAAAATGAAAACTCGAGAAAACGCGCTTTAAAGGTTTTCTGAGCATTCGCACCTGCTCGACGCTCGTCCACTAAAACTGCTTTAGTTTCGAAAATATGTCGAATTGGCCTCTGGAATTTTAAAAACACATTCTTGAATAGTTTTGGAAGAGATTTGAAACAAAACAAAAAATCGATTTTTTGAACCTGTAAAGCAGACTACTGCCTTAATTAATTTTGATACTAAATTTAATCAATCAGCAATTCATAATTAATTATTCTATACTTAATTTCACTCAGAAATATGAGTAACCCATCATTAATATTTTGAAGAAATTTAAAGCAGTAATTTTGCCTCTAAAATATATCGCATATGGTTGCAGTGATATGTATCAAATTATTTTTTACGAATTTTTATTACACAATTAATACAAATATTATTTTTTTTCAACTTAAATTGAGCTCAATTAATGTCTTAATTAAGTTAAATTGTCATGCGCTTTTTTAAGAACATTTTTGGCAAATTTTAAGTCAATGATATGAGAATTAACAGTTAAGTTGAAGATTAAAAAAATTTCCAAAAATATATTATGCGAAACATATTTTGAAATAATATATCAGGCGACAAAATATTTGAAACATTTCAATCATCAAAGAAATGCTCAAAAAAATTGATTTATTTAAAAATAAATTTTTCAAAAATATAGCATGCGAGAAAATATTATGCAGAAATATATCATGCGCAAAAATATTTTAAATATTTCAATCATCACAGAAATGCGCAGCAAAATAAAGTATACATAAAGTTTTCAAAAATATAACATGCGAAAAAATATTATAATAAAATATATCATGCGACAAAATATTTTAAACATTTCAATCATCAAAGAAGTGCTGAATAAAATTGATTTAATTGATACATAATTTAATTTTTTATTTTTTCAAATATTATTCGATTAAAAATATAACATGCGAGAAAATATTCTGCAGAAATATATCATGCGACAAAATATTTAAAAGATTTAAATCATCAAAGAAATGCTGAATAAAATTGATTTATTTGATACATGATTTTATTTTTTATTTTTATTTTTTCAAATAACTTGTTCATTTTACCTCTGTTATGTCCATATTTACCAATACACTCGTATTTACTTGCTTCTGCTCTTTTGTAAATATAATAAAAATTCTCACAACTTAAACGCAATACACGTAATACGGTTTTATACATGTTTTATATATGTTTTTAGTATTTTTTTGTTGTATTCACAAGTTTGCATGCACTGAAACTGTGGCATGACATTGCGGCAATTTACTTAATATAAACCACTTTTTTATCGCATACACATCTATACAACTAGTATGCGAGCATAGATGTCACTCTTACTTTTCACAGCTGGAAACAATTTGTTTGCAGCATTAAAGCGGACTTAAACTACCCTCGCACACAGTAAGTAAGGCAAAAAAAAGCTCGGCAAAACAATAATTTAAATACCTTTAAGTATGTCAAACTGAGCTGCCCAAATAAACGTTCAAATATAGATGTGCATGTAAGTGTAGAGGTAAATATTAGTGTAGTACAACTGCTGCGCTTACTACGCCATTAAATATATATGTATTTGTTTATAAATAAATATAAATATTTACATATGCCCCCCTACAAATTATTTATTTATGTTTGTGTAATCATTACTTACTCACCCATATGATATTCCACGCTGCTATGTTAAATATTGCATGAGAGACAACATATGTATGTATATGTAAGTAAATACGCTGAGCTTATATGCTTATGCAGCGCTTACAATCCAACAACACACAACATGAACAATTGAAATGACATTGAAAGCCGCATATCTTTTTCAGGGGTCAACAGAGTGGTAAAAATCATTTAGTGAAATACGACAAACAAAGTGAAATTAAAAGAACCGCACTGCTTTTGACGAGCCCGTGTGATATGACGATGCTGCAAGTGACTCAATGAAAATTAGCCTGAGTGGGTTGGCTATGCTGAATGGGTATATTTGTATCATATACAAGTACATATATTATGCACAGTTATGAAATTTATTTTAGCTTAAATTATATATGAGCTGCACATTTGCCGGCGAGCATTTATTTAATGGTGGATTTATTACATGGCAGGGGTTAATAAACAAATACAAGTGAGCTTCTGATTATATTTTATTTTGTGCAGCGACGTTGCACTTGGCATACTATATGTAACAACAACAACAGGATATTGGAAAATATTGCCGAGAGGAAGGATACAACAGGATTAGAGGCAGGAAATGGAAGAATAATTATAAAAATATTATTTTTAAAATAATTGAACAAATAAAAGATAAAAGTTAAAAGCTGGAACTCGAGAAAATTAAAGCAAATTTTTGAAAAAAATATATAAAAAATTCTGAAAAGCTTCAAAAATAAATTTAATTTTATATAAATTTATTATATTTTGGAAAAAGTATGTTGAAATCTAAAATGCAATTGTCGATTTATTAATATATTTAATTTATTTATTTAAAAAAATGTACATTAATTTTATATTTAATTTTTATAACAATATATTTACAAAATTTACCTAAATTAAATATTTATGGTAAAATATTTTAATTGTAAATAGTTATAACTATAATTAGCTAGGAAATTGTTACTAGTATTTATGTAAAAAAATTTAAAAGCGTACATTTTACCGTAGTACAATCCGGCAGTGATGTAAATAAGTAGCAAGAAAGTTTGTAATCATAAATGAATTCACATGTGGGAAAGCTGCAATGAAAAATAAACAAGTTAATTATTATGAAAATGTTTTAAAATTATATTTTATTTGAATAACAATCAATTGTAAACTTTCCTCAAGGCCTTGTTGGCTACTCTAGTGCGATAAATGTTAAATTTAAAGATTTTCAGACTCTTTTAGTTATTATTTTGCTTTGTAATGTAATTAATTTTCTACTATAACCACGTATAGATGAGGATGTAAGGTAGGTCGCCTCCGCGCGGTGCATCCTGGGTAACGCTAAATGACCTGTGGCCTTCACGGCTTTTAACTCCAGTGGTTCAACTCCGTACGGACCCGGACCTGATATGGACAACGATTTAGGATTTACTATTTTTTGGATTTGGTTGCAACTTGCAACCTCAACCACCAGGTATTCTACCTCTTTAGTATGTCGGGGTGAAACCCTTCAGAAATGGCTGATGGGTTAATGCCGAGACTGCTTCCGTCCCGTTAAAACATCATCATTAAGTTGATGTGGTAGGTGTAGGTTAAGATGACTCCCTCTTTGCGTTAGTCGACTCAGAACGCATTGCCTCATAAGAGCGTGCGTCAACCCTCGCCTTGGTCTCTTAACAGAGACAAATTTGGGATCATTAAAGGCGACTATCTTTCCGGGTGGTGGATAGCGGCTCTGAGTGGGGACCCATTTAGCATGAACACACCTAATAACAACACAAAAATGGACTTGGGTGAGAAAGAGTCGAAAACGGACAGTGTTCCGGGTGGATCGCTGCCGGTGGTGACGAAATCGTCTACCTCTACAGGCCTGATTTTATTTCTAAACTAGTTGATTTCACTATTGGCATAATGTACTACCTCACTACTTCTATCAGACCAAAATATTATCTTACCACTTAATGTCATATTCAATGTGTCAATAATTTATGTATGTGCATGAATATATTTGACGCATATGTATAATCTATATTTGAAAATCTATCGTGTATTCTTCGTTTTTCCAATTTCCATTTAAATATAATTGACTTACTTTATTGTAAAAAACCAAGTACATTTGAAGTTGCACAATATGCCGTATGGCTTCTTCATTTGCTCCTTCTTGTTGACCATTGTGCTTTGTAAATTATAGCCATCATAACGACGCCAACAATGATTGAGGTCGCCTGGAAGTGGAAATAAAAACAAGTTTGCATTGAATAAAAATTCGAATAATTTGTTTATTTTTATTAGAAGCAGAAGAGAAGTTCCCAATAAGATATTATTGCTTATTTTTATAGAAATTGTTTACCGTAGAAGTATACACAAATAATATATATAATATATGCAGATATATTCATAAATACGTATGTAAATGAACCCCTTAAATATTCCTAAAAATATATTTCTATGTTATTATCAGAATTTCCTTTCTAATATGATTCATTAACAAAATCGAAGTGTTTTCTAATTATGTTAATATCTTTTGTACCTGAAAATTTCCTAAAATGTTACTATCCTGCGGAGCTCTTTAGAAGTACTCTTAGAATAACGAGAAATCGGTTGAATCGTTTAAGAAAATACATTTAAAATAAAATAACACCCCAAAAGCTGCTGAGCTAATATTATTCATCTACGCTTAATGTTCTCAGCGGGTATATTCTTATCATTAGAAAAATTATCAAGATCATTTTCGAAACAAAAAAGGTATTTATATTGTAAAAAAATCTTTTCCACGACTTTACTTAATTTTTGTTTATGTCTAATAGCATGGTTTTCCCAAAGAATATATAAGATTTTAGGTTCCAAAAACTATCGTATCGTAACTGTATGTCAAACGGATGGGATGGGTATTGTTGGTAGTTCAATAGAAATACGATATACCTTGTAAAAAAGTCCAGGATGAACTCACGATTAGTCCAAAGGAAATTATTACAATTTTTTTTTACGTCTTACGTCTTTTTTTCATGTCTTATATCCATAAGATATCTTTAATGATATCTTTTCGTAATCATTTTTTAGCTTTCTAAATGAAATATGATACGATATGATAAATAGGATATGTAACGGACGGAAATTTTCTGCCGAAGAAGGTTTTTCCTATTATTTGGCAAATCTAAGGTTCTAAAATGATGTACTAATATTCCTTAAGTACTATTTTTAATTTACCATACATAATTTCTCTCTCATATCAAATGGCTCGAAGAATAAATTGTCAGTACAGAAATAGCTAAAGGTTCTATTACCCACATAAATCACCGAATATTTTTTTCGAAGTAGCTTCGAAATCGACAAAGTTATTTTTGCTCTATGTTTAGTAAAAAAAATTAACTTAATCCTTCATGATCATTATTGTTTTATGATAATGCTGGTACATTTTTTGTCATTAACAAAAAAAGGATATATTTGTATTTTTTACATTATCCCACAACTTTCATAATATCACATTTTATTTCATTAAAAATATTATTCGAAGACTTGCTGTTCATTTCGCTAACGCCTATCATCAAACTCACGTCTTATATGTCCACCCCGTTCGTGGTGATGACGATCTCGGCCCTCCAGCTGGCTGCCGTGGCCATTGGTGGCCTCCGCCAGACCGCTGCTGCCACCGCCACCAACCAAACGCCCGCTTTCTTGACAAAGGAAGAGCGAATTTATGACCAAAAAGTAAATCACCAAACGCGCCATTGAACGAACACTCACACAGACTAGGAAATACAGGCAGTTTTCTTTCACTATATTTTTATTATTATTGAACACTACTGTTTGACTTATCGCACTTCTCGCACTGTTTTTATCAATTTTCACTTCAATTTTTTGTGACAGATTGTGCGTTATCTCAACTGCTTGATTGATTTACTTATGTTTTTTTTGCTTTGTTTTTTATGATTTTTCTTCTATTTTTTGTTTCTGTTTTTCGTTGCGTTGACTCTGTCACTACAGAGTTAGATTATCACTTTCTATTTGCATACGTTTAACCGTTTAACTGTTTAACTATGTTGAAGTGCGGTCCTTCGAATTGGCACATTAACCGCCTTGCCGACATTTATGCACAGCGAGAGCCACACCACTATACTGAGCATCGTTTGCCATCCAACAACGGTGTGGTGTACGCCTTTGCGAGGGAACTAACTGACGCGACTTGGCTGCTGCGGTTTGATGTCGAAATCCAAAAAACCGCAAAACGCTTTACAACTGTTAAGCTGCCATCACAGCGCGAATGTGTAATTTGTATAACGGCAAAAACACACACACAACAACAACACTAACAACAGAGTGATGCTCGTTAGCAAGGGTGAACAACCACTCAGACTCGAGCGCCTTACGAGTCCGCACAACGCCATGAAGTGATAAGTGTGATATTATTTTTAAAAATAACCGCAGCGCGAAAAAGCAAAAACAAAAACAAAAGCAAAACAAAGTTGAAAAAAATCGCTATAAAATATATTTAATAGAAGCGTAGAGGAGCTTCGCAAATTGTATGCCACGTTAACACTTAGCCCTGCTCATTACAACAACAACCACTCACTCTTACTTTCGCAAAGCGCGTTTCACTGGCAAAGCCACAGCGTTAAAGCTGGCAAACGACTGTCGGCGCTGCTGTTACGCGCTGAATATTTTTCAATGTGAAATATGCTTTTAATGAATGAATATGCATGTATCTGTATCTATGTATGTGTGTATGTGTGTGTTTGTCCAAATATATGTATTTGGGTGGCTGGACGCGAAATTAGATCAAGTGTAGTGTGCGCATAAATTTTCGCAAAATGAACGTGTGATCTGATATCCATGGCAGGAAGGCAGCTTCAGGTATTCGCTTTCCAACGCCACTATGAATCACTACCAGGCGCACACAAACACACACAGAGGAGTCTACATATACATATATATAGATACATATATGTATGTATGTATGTTTCTAGTGCACCCCTTTTGTGCGTTTGCTGTTTCGAGTGTGTAGAGTGCAGTAATTGAAATGACATTGATAGTGGGCTTGTCGTCATCATCAAGCGTGGCGTTAAGCACAAAAACAGTGTGCTGCATAATGAGTTTTGGCTTCTACACCAACACACACACGCACTCACACATACACTCATTTATGCTCCACTTCAACCAACCCACGTTATAGCATTTGACCTATGCTTGCTTAAAGGTAAACGTGTGTGAGCGTTTGTACCAGCCCATTCATGCCATCAAACATAAATACATACAAAAAAAAAAAAAAAAAAAAAAAAGATATGCCGATGTGAGTTTAGCTTACACTAGTGGATAGCTGGTGCATGCGAACCGCAGACGCGTTGCAGTTTTGAGTGATTTTCTAATGCACTCAGTTTTGCTGATAGACTCGTTAAGCATGTGCGTTACAGTGCGGTTGTGTTCATTTTTCCTAAATTAACTTCATTAAGCAAGTGTGATGGAGAGTTTAAAGGTTTACAGAATAAGGGTAACACAGTAATTTGGTGTGATAGCTGTTTTTACACAATAATGAAGTACAAGAGTTGGCCGAGTTATATCTGACATTGTATATTTGGATAGAGACATATTCGCAAGAGAACACTTAAGGAGCTATACCAGTGTGACATTTTCAAAAAAATTTTTTTTTTTTATTTTTCACTTATTTGATAGTTTATACTTTCAGAAATAACCTGTGAAAGCGGTAAGGTCGTATCTTAAATAGTTTTTAAATGACATCGTTCTAAAGAGCGTCATATCGCAGGTAACGGGTGATTTTTTTGAGGTTAGGATTTTCATGCATTAGTATTTGACAGATCACGTGGGATTTCAGACATGGTGTCAAAGAGAAAGATGCTCAGTATGCTTTGACATTTCATCATGAATAGACTTACTAACGAGCAACGCTTGCAAATCATTGAATTTTATTACCAAAATCAGTGTTCGGTTCGAAATGTGTTTATCGACAAATTTTGTTCAGCGATGAGGCTCATTTCTGGTTGAATGGCTACGTAAATAAGCAAAATTGCCGCATTTGGGGTGAAGAGCAACCAGAAGCCGTTCAAGAACTGCCCATGCATCCCGAAAAATGCACTGTTTGGTGTGGTTTGTACGCTGGTGGAATCATTGGACCGTATTTTTTCAAAGATGCTGTTGGACGCAACGTTACGGTGAATGGCGATCGCTATCGTTCGATGCTAACAAACTTTTTGTTGCCAAAAATGGAAGAACTGAACTTGGTTGACATGTGGTTTCAACAAGATGGCGCTACATGCCACACAGCTCGCGATTCTATGGCCATTTTGAGGGAAAACTTCGGAGAACAATTCATCTCAAGAAATGGACCCGTAAGTTGGCCACCAAGATCATGCGATTTAACGCCTTTAGACTATTTTTTGTGGGGCTACGTCAAGTCTAAAGTCTACAGAAATAAGCCAGCAACTATTCCAGCTTTGGAAGACAACATTTCCGAAGAAATTCGGGCTATTCCGGCCGAAATGCTCGAAAAAGTTGCCCAAAATTGGACTTTCCGAATGGACCACCTAAGACGCAGCCGCGGTCAACATTTAAATGAAATTATCTTCAAAAAGTAAATGTCATGAACCAATCTAACGTTTCAAATAAAGAACCGATGAGATTTTGCAAATTTTATGCGTTTTTTTTTTTTAAAAGTTATCAAGCTCTTAAAAAATCACCCACTATAAGCCACTGTAGTCGAAACTTTAAACGTTTTTTTTTCGAAACGACATTTCTCAAAAATGCTGACATCATAACTTAAAAATAAACTGAATATTCTTGATTATATTTACTATACAATGACCTACGATTTTGAATTTGATTAGTTGGAAATTATATTGATATTAAAAAAAACACATTTTTTTACCTAAAAAAACGGCATTTTTTCAGAGCTACGCCATTTTGTTAATTTTTGATAGTTTTCAAAAATCGTAGGTCATTGTATAGGAAATACCGTCAACTTTAATACCATTTTTGAATTTTGTTGTTTTAGCAACTCATTCGCCCCGAATCATGTCAGTTGAGGAACCTTTTTTTTTTGACACCTCCGAAGACAGCATATATGTAGCTCCGTTATTTTTCAATATTTAAAAAATAAATTCAGATATAGCTAAAAATATACCTTAATATGTGTAGAAAGCTTCGAAACAATCTATCGAGTACTTTCTTTTAAAAAAATTCACGAAAATCGCCTTATTTTTCATGGGTTACACTGGGTTTATTGGGTAAATTCCAGTTGTGCTCCAGCTTTAACTCTACTAAGGAGGTATTTAAATTTTTTGATAACAATTCAACTCGTCAATCGTTAGAAGGGAATCGAACATACTAGTTATAAGCTGATTCAACAGAGCAATTCATACAATGATTGACATGGATACAATTGAAGTCGTTTCTATATATGAGGCATTCTCTGGAAAAAAAACCACTTGAAAAAAAAGTTCTTTATTTTCTTTGGCAATGATATATCTTATAGTATATGTAAAACCTAAAATAAAACAGATGGTGTTAGGTCTATTTAACGCGGGGTTGCCATACTGTAAGGGGGCCAAAGTTTTTTTTTGTAAAAAAATTTTCGAACTGTCATAACTTTAAAACTAATGAACAGATTTTAAAACACCATTTGACTTTTTCGTACAGAATCTCTCAAACTTTAAAACTGTATATCGTAAAAAATTTTAAAATCAATATTTCATAGCAAAAAATTAAAAATTTTTTTTTTTGAATTTTTAACCCTTTATGCCCCCTTCGATTTTTTTAGAAAATATCTTATCTAACGTCAAAAACAATTAATTACATAAGAAATGGAAGAAGGAAGCTGCACTGAGATTTTTTTACAAAATGGAAAATGGGCGTGGCGTCGCCCACTTATGGGTAAAAAACCATATCTCAAGAACTACTCGACAGATTTCAATGGAATTCGGTATATAATATTTTCTTGACACCCTGATAACACTGGTGGAATATGGGAGAAATCGGTTCACAACTACGCCTATGGGAAGTACTAACTCAATTTTGAATTCTTTTGATTCATTCACTTTATAATGTATACATAAGGAACCGATAAAGATAGCGAAATAAAACTTTACACAAATACTGTATTTGAGCTGTGACATCACTTGTGGAAAAATTGCCAAAATCGAACCATGACTTTTCAAGGCCCCTGATATCAAACATGAAGAACTCATTACCTAAGGGTAATTTTTCACCGAAAATATAGGTAGATCTCTAAATAAATTACGAGAATATAAAATGTTCGGTTGCACCCGAACTTAGCCTTTCCTTGCTTGTTGTTATTGCTTTTCATAAGAAGTTGGCAAGTTTCATCAGCTGATTAATATTTTTAGCAGTGACATCTGCCGCAGCTTTTGATCAATTAATTGATCAATTAGCTCCTGTCTAAAAAGGCTTTAAGACGAAAATTAAATTATTAATTTTCTCCGTTTTATGCAGCTGTCTCTCGCTTCATACAAAGAAGAGAAAGAGATATTTTTGTTGCAGCAACAGCAAACATTCCTCAAATAAGTCCGTTGTTGATTGTATTGACAGTACTTGGTCGAATATAAATCCGCGTGGTTCCACATTGTGTCATCAGATATTCAAATACGTTTTAAAATATTGAACAAACTAGTGTCACTTTAAGATCTTTTCATGCACAAAAATACTTGAATATCAGTTATGCAAATGTAATTGCTTTTGTTTGTAACTCTTTTGTCCTGTTCCACACAAAATTTAGTTGCAATTGCTCGAATGCGAAAAGTTCATGAATAATTAAAAGTTTGCAAATGAACTGCAATTGTCAGCAGTTAACTGGTTGTTAGTAATCAATGAACTATGAAAATGAGAAAGTAATGCGGAGAGTACGGAATTTTGCATGAAAGTTCTGATTTTTGAATAATGCATAGTTTTAACAGAAGCGGTGATTTAGTAGCTGAATATTTGATATTGAAGAGCATTGATTAAGAAAGTTGATTATAGAAAGAAATAAATCGAGAATAATATGGTACAAATTGACAATTAAATTGTTGTTTAACAATAAAAATTGAAGAAATATAATTATAACAAGAAAAAACGTTACCTTCAGCTGTACCGAGTAAAACAAAAAAGTAAGTAAAAAATAGAAAACATTTTACTAATTCTTTTTAGCCGGGTTGTTTGCTAGAAACATTAAGGTTATATAGTTAACCGATCTGAACAATTTCTTCGGAGATTATATAATTACCTTAAGCAGTAATCCATGTCATGATCTGAACAATTTTTTCGGATAATAAATTATTTCTATGAACAATAACTCACACCAAATTTCGTGAAGATATGTAGTAAAATGCGGAAGTTTTCCATACAAGCCCTTGATTCCAATCGTTCAGTTTGTATGGCAGCTATATAATATAGTGGTCCGATATCGCCAGATCCGACAAATGAGCAGCTTCTTGAAGAGAAAATAACATCTGCAAAATTTCAAAACGATATTTTAAAAACTGAAGGACTAGTTCGCATATATACAGACAGACATACAGACGGACATGGCTAAATCGACTCAGTTCAATATACTGAAGCCTCCGACGCTTCCTTCTGGGTGTTACAAACTTCGTGACAAACTTACCCTGCTCAGGATATAAAAATGGAATAAATATGCCTTAAAAAATATTAACTAAATAGGGTTGCCACCCAAGAAAATTTTAAGTGAAGTAAATAAATGTTGTACATAAAAATTGCTAGAGTAAACGCTCGAAATGAAAGTAGAAGCAAAAAATGTATAAAATAAACCACAAAGCATTTCCGTAGAATGCACAAAAGAGCACACAAAGTGAAAGGAAGTGTTATTCATAAGACATTGCAACCAGTTTTTCACAAAGCAACTCCTTAGTATTTAGTTAATATTTTTTCACAGTCATAAAGGAAAGCCCGCGGTTAGCGCAAGAATTCACTTTAACATGTACAATTTACTTTTAAACAGCAGCTAGTAAGCGAACTATTTCAGCTACCTTACACTCAGCGCTAACGGTATACTGTATATGGCCGTGAGTCATCATAAAGCGCTGCAGGAGTTACGCCCTCTTCACTTAGCTTTAAGAGCACACTGGCGCACTCACTTTATTGGCAGCGAAATGCGTTTGCAACTTGCAAAGTCGCTAAGTGAGTGTGGCAGATAAAAAAATGCGCGCAAAGTAGTAGAAGAACGCTGCAGAGAAGAGCGGAAGTTGAGTTGTAGTTGTAGTTGTTGTTGTTGTTGCAGTTGTTAAAAATACAGTTAGCTAAGATTGTAAAGTACCGTTATGGTCATAGTTTCTTTATTACACACTTTGTTGTTGTTGTTGTTGCACCATTTTCCGACTTTCAAGTATCATAACGGTCAGTTAAATAGCAATTTCGTGACGTTTCACGATTACTTTGTTTCACATATTTATCGCTCTTTAAAGTGTATGTACAGTGCTTATTTGTTGCATATTTAAGGGCCATCATTATTTGCTATCTACTACTCTCTCTCTCTCTCTCTACTTGTAATGTTTTTCCGTTTTATTGCGGCTGTTAAGTTCGCTTTCTACTTGTTTACTATTATATTTTTATTGTTGTCGTATACCAAAGCGAGTAAGTGGTAGCAGTAGTGGAAAACAATTCGTGGAAATCGCTTGTTATTGTAACTGTAACTGTAACTGTAGTAACTGTGTTTTTTTTTTTTCAATTCCTTTATGCTGTTTAGTTCGCGCCATTTGCTTTATCTGCCACCTACTGCTGCAATGGTTTCCACTTGTTTATTGCTTACACTTGTTGTGCAAAAATAGCTCACTTTTCTTTATAGCTTCTGCTGGTATTGGACGCGCTGCAGATCAGCTGTCATTCAGAACGTTTATCTGCTTTGGTACAGCGAATTTATATGTTTGTCATTTGTAGTCAAGCGCCGCTTTAAGCTCTCTTTTGTCATCCATTTGCGCATCTATTTCTTGGTAGTTTCTTGTTGGTAGCTTCTTGCGCTGTAATTTCTATGATTATACTCAGTCAACGGGAAAATATCTATTATTAGAATTCAGGTAAATAAATAAATAGTATTACTATTAATAAATGATTCATATTCAGTGCAATTACAGCAGTTTATATATACTACTATTATAAAGAGGAAAGATTTATCTGTATGTTTGTAATGAATAAACTCAAAAACTACTGTGCCGATTTCAAAAATTCTTTCACCATTGGAAAGCTACATTCACCCCGAGTAACATAGGCTATATTTATAGCTGGAATCTCAACTTTCTGGAAATAGTTCCCAGATGAGGGTATCAAAAAGAATCCGTGATGGAGAATCCTAATCTGAAACTGAATATCGTCTTGCAAGTCATTCTCTTCGCAACACAATCGCGTGCCAGAGAGTCGAGCAACGAGCGCTCGCAACTGCTTGCTAAACAAAATTTCAAAACAAAATTTACAAACTCGCACTAGGGACGCCTTCATAATCAGAGAGAAAGACAACGGACATAAAGACTAGAGGTCGTAATCAAGTTTTAGCTCATTACCAAAAAAAAAAAATAAAATTTCATCTTCGAATTTCCCTAATTTAAAAATATTTTTTTAAATAAACCCACGCGAGAAACGGCAAAGTACACACATATGTATGATTGAGTGTATATGAGTGTGTAAAATCATATAACTTTTGAAATGTTTGTTTAAACCCGTGCGAAGCCGGAGCGGTCTGCTAGTTAATTATAAATCTCATAATTGAGTTACTTAAATTTCTCTGAGTTTAATGTGTATAGTCCGGCAAATTTTTAAGTGACAAATTTCATTGAAACATATCGTTCTAAATGGATTCCTGAGCACAGCTGAAATCTATTAGAAATTGTAAGGCTGAAGAGCTTGCAAAAATGCTCTCGCTCTAATCTCATTGGATTGGAAAAAAGTCTTAACTCCACTGTCCCCATGCGATGTAAATATGGACGGATGAATTTCCTTGCTTTCAGTGAGCATTGATCAACCACCAGAAATGGATTGAAAGCAAGTTCTTTCCCACCGAGAACAGACCGCATAATTTTACTTACACTCAATAAACTTTAATTTGCCCTCGCTTTAGGTATTCAAGTCGGCGAGATTAAAAATTTTGACTGGCGCCAGTTGCCTTGTAGAAAGAAGGGAAATAGAGGATATTTATATAATATCAATAGTACAGTCCAGTCTCAACAAAACTATGCTGAACAATTTTTGGTCTCAAAACTGCAGTTATCCAAGCAAATTATATGAATTTAAAAATCATCAACTCAACCGGTTTGAAATGGACTCAAAGCATTTTGTTGGAATATGAGTGTTTTTATTCATCTTGAAGAGTTTTAATGGTTTTTAAAAGAACTCAATTGCAAATGTTGGATTATCTTTATGGCAGGCATCAGTCTTAACACCTAACCTGAGTAACTGAAGGTAATATGTGTTACTTAATATTTTATATGTTGTCGTTTGATGTCCTATATGAATATTTGATCCTGTATAGCAAGCGAATAGATCATTGAACAAAGGCTTTGATTTTGGTTTACAGCAAATATTGCACTGCTTATATTATGGAAGTAGCATCATATTGTTCATTAATCTCAAACTTCCTCCAGAGCTAACAAGAATATTTTAGTAATAACAATCATAGAGAGCATAGTAAATTGAATGGACATGCATATTTAATCACATAGCATTTAAAATCATTAACGCATTGGCAGTATAGAAGATACATACGTTTTCTGATTACTATCATTAAAGCATGATAAAGCATGCATTAAATAACTTTACACTTTATCAGAACTATTTTTCTTCAATCAATTTCGCATGAATGAAATTGTCGTTGGTCATGGCGTATGAGTAATATTTCACATGCCGGCATTCGATGAATGGAATTTGCTACAACACTGAGAGCAATGGCAACACTAGTTAGAAGTAATAAATTGCGGTTAAGATTTTAATAATAACAGATGTTTAAGTAGTGAATAAAGGGTATTATTTTCCACGCTTAGAACTTTTATTTGTAATGAAATAATGATAAATAAATAAAATTACCATATTTTTGGTGAACAATTTTTGGAGAAATTTCCTTAATTAGTCTTAATGTTGTTTGCCAGTAATAAAAAATATATCTGAAAATACCTCGGGGCTCTAATATGTTTAAAAACATTACATAAGGTGTTTTAAATATTTTACTTCAATATACTCTATAATGCTCGAGTGTTTCATTAATAAAATAATTACCCAAACTTATTAAATATTTAGTTAACTTTACTACCAAAACCAGAAAGCATGAAATTATTGAATATTTCTAAGCGAAAATCTTAAATGGAATTCGGAACCTATGTAAAACTCGTTGACATCTTGCATTAGTAGCCACATACCACACAAATAAGCCATTCACATTTCAACAAACCAACACGTGTAAGCACTAATTCTTTGCTATAAATAAATAATAAATAATAAATAATAAACACAATACGAATGCAACGACATTGTTTCACAAGTTATTTGGATGGCAAAGTCGTGACCGTAATAATTCATTTCATTATTTTGCTATTAAGTTCCGACACTGTAGGCGATCTGAAAATAATAGCGCAAATCTCATATAAAATACATATGTTAAACTATTTGGCGAGACATATGCACGCACACACACACTTGGCGATTAGCGATGTTAGCATTTGGCTATAAGCAGACATATATATATATTCGTATATATGGAATAAATACGTCTTATGCATGTTTGGCACTGTCAGCCTCATATGATTTACTTGCTTTAAGTATTGTCATCTCAAAGCATGCTTATATAAATAAATCAGCTTTAGTATTTAATATGAATATTTGGCGAATTCATGCTGATTTTTGACTTACATGCGCAGAAGAATTTGTAGAAATCTATATTTTGGGCAAATTGTGACAATTTCAATACAATTTCTACAAGGAAACTGCAATTGATTTGTTCGCTATTCAAATAAGGAAAGCAAGAGAAAAATAGCTATTCAATAAAGAGTTATATTAAGGAAGATAAATATTAGCAATAAATAAAATATGAAATAAAAGTATTGGTAAAGAGTATGGAACATGAATTTATTGTTTTTCGCCAATGTATTTCACTTGTTTTGCATTCGATAGCTAAACTTTGTTGCCTACATTTAGGTTGATATTGAATAATTGTTATAATATGAGGTGAGATCGGTAAAAACTTTTTATTACAAAAAAGTAATAATACTAACAATAATGTTAACAAAAAATAATTGAAAAAGAAACAACGATTTTATGCTAATATTTTGTCACCTCTACTCTGTCGCAACGCAACATATGAAAATAATCTCATTATAAGCTCGTTCAATAATCTAACCGTTTACATATAGCCAAATAAGATTATCAATTGTCAAATGTGTTGTATTTGCTGTTGTATTACACATCTTTCTCTCGCTGTCGGCCATTTTTGTTGACATTTTCATTTGACATTTCTCCTCTTCTTTCGATAAAACTAGAAATAACACCGAAAATGTAGTTATATAAAACGAGACAATTTTCTAATCTCGGATTATCATGAGAGGAATTTTGTATGAGAAATCTCGTTTCTTAATTACGGATTATCGAGTTAACCTCGTAAATGGAGATAATCTCGTTATATGTAAACATAGTATAACTATACTACATTTAACAAGTAAGGAAGGGCTAAGTTCGGGAGTAACCGAACATTTTATACTCTCTCAATTTATTTATTTAACTTTATTTATATTATAATACACAATTTGACCCACACAGTCGTCATATATAGTGCATAAAGTCCATTGAAAGTTGGAAACCATAATATTAGGTTAGAAGCAACGAGGTCCTCGTGTTCGATATATGGGGTCTTAAAAACCTATGGTCCGATTTCGGCGATTTTTAGAATGGGGCTGCCACACTATAAACATAGTATTTGTGCAAAGTTCAGCACCGATATCTTCACTAGTGCTTACTTTATATATTGTAAAGTAAGCGATTCAGATCGTCTTCAAAGTTCTGGTATATAGGAAGTCGGAGTGGTTGTGAAGCGATTTGGCCTATTTTCACAACATACCATTGGGATATAAGGAAACTATTACAAACCAAGTTTCATTGTAGTAGGAGTAGTTCTTGAGATATGGTTTATGACCCATAAGTGGGCGACGCCACGCCCATTTTCCATTTTGTAAAAAAACTGAGGGCAGCTCCGATCTGCCATTTCTTATGTGAAATTTAGTGTTTCTGACGTTTTTCGTTAGTGAGTTAACCCACTTTTAGTAATTTTCAACCTAACCTTTGTATTGGAGGTGGGCGGGGTTATGATCCGATTTCTTTCATTCTTGGACTGTATTAGGAAGTGGCTAAAAAAACGACTGCAGAAAGTTTGGTTTATATAGCTCTATTGGTTTCCGAGATATGTACAAAAAACTTAGTAGGAGGCGGGGCCACACCCACCTCCCCAAAAAAATTACATCCAAATATGCCCCTTCATAGTGCGATCCTTCATACCAAATTTTATTTCCATAGCTTTATTTATGGCTTAGTTATGGCACTTTATGTGTTTTCGATTTTCGCCATTTTGTGGGCGTGGCAGTGGTCCGATTTTCATTTTCATCATTTACGAAAGCAACCTTCCTATGGCGCCAAGAAATAAGTGTGCCAAGTTTCATCAATATATCTTAATATTTACTCAAGTTACAGCTTGCACAGACGGACGGACGACGGACATCCGGATTTGAACTTTACTCGTCACCCTGATCACTTTGGTATATATAACCTTATATCTAACTCGTTAAGTTTTAGGACTTACAAACAACCGTTATGTGGACAAAACTATAATACTCTCTTTAGCAACTTTTGTTGCGAGAGTATAAAAAGGAATAATAATAACAAAAAATACAGGAGAAAGTAACAGAGATTTTATACTTAATCCATAACATATGAACATTTTCGGCTGAATAATTTAGAAGTGTTCACGAAAAATGAGCTTCTAACCTCTACTATATCTCAACGACAACAGCAAACACGGAGCTCTTCATTCACTAACTATACTACATTTAAAATATTTTTTTCTTCACCTCACTAATATGAATTGCTTGCCTAGCATACGATAATCATAATGTATTACCTACATTTAGAATGATATTGAATAATGGCATACTTAAAGAAAAACTACAGACAAAAATAATATTATCAGTAAAAATTTTTAATTTTAAGAATAGAATTATGTAAAGAGCTTGAAAGAATTCCGAAAAACTCTGTATGGTCACTTCTATTTTATCAGCAAATAATTTTGAACTCCACTTTCACCGGCTTTATTTCAAATATTAATAATAATAAATTAAAAGCCTTTTAAGCCGCTTCAAAAATGTCTCAAAAACTTTTGAAAAATACTCAATTCACAATTCAATATAAATCACTTTCTCAAAGCGCCAAAGACCACTTTACCCACACACCTCAAAAGCCATTTTTCTAGTTCACACCTATAAATCACCAAAGTGAAGAGCACTTTTTTTCACTATAGTATATCACTCATGTATGACAAATATGCCTCCAAGCTGCCATGTTATATTTAGCTGCCAATTGGATTAGATGTGATCATCGTTGTTAGCCCATAGCTGTCACAGACTGCCAAGACAAGTACCGTTGTCCGTGCACGTAAACACCTAAGCGCCTAGTAGTACATAACGGCATACATATGCTCACACAAATACACACAGACAAATTGTGTTGCGTAGATAAAGCGACAGAGAGCAAAAACCTTTCAATCGTACAATTGTGGAGAACACAAAAATCCGGTGTCCATTTGCAATGTCGCACACATTTTTCAACAAAAACTCGCACAAATTAATCTTGACTCACAGACAGACGCCGATAAAAGCGTATGCGCAGACATTTATATAACTATATATATACTAGCTTAAAAAAATCCAATCATTACTAAATATCGACAAAGTAATAGATTTATGATATATATATGAGTGAAGGGGTTTTTGAAATGTCATCGGCTAGCTGTATGAATTATAAGATGTCCAAAGGGGGAAATGAATTTTGGGATTCCACACATTTTTTGTTCATTACGGTAAGTGTGCACGCAATAGATTTGCATAAAGTATTTGTGAATATGGAGATTTTTTATACTCTCTCAACAAAAATTGCTAAGAGAGTATTATAGTTTTGTTCACATAACGGTTGTTATCTAAATCTAAATCTCTCAGGTATCTTAATTTAATTCAGAGGAAGTCTTTTTCTTCTAATAGTGTAACTTCCCCTAGCTCTCATATACCTAATTATAGGATTTTCAAATTGGGCCAATTTGTTTGTTATCTTAATAAAAATATATGAATAAATTGCGAGAGTAATAAATGTTCGGTTGCACCCGAACTTAGCATTTCCTTACTTGTTTAAAGTTGCCTTTATTCTTCGCGAGTCTTGCAGAATATATATTGTTAAAGTTTGCACCAAAATTAGTTGAAGATGAACTTTGAAAAAAAAACAAAAAAAAAACAATTATTTACCAATATTCTGATTTCAGCTGAAAGGATGTTCTGAACTCTTTGAAAGAAGACTAAGAACATTTATTTATTTTAGTAGATTACATTTTTATACTCTCGCAACAAAAGTTGCTAAAGAGAGTATTATAGTTTTGTTCACATAACGGTTGGTTGTAACACCCAAACCTAAACGAGTTAGATATAGGGTTATATATACCAAAGTGATCAGGAAGAAGAGTGGAGTTCAAATCCGAATGTCTGTCTGTCCGTCTGTCCGTCCGTCCATCTGTGCAAGCTGTAACTTGAGTAAAAATTAAGATATATTGTTGAAACTTGGCACACTTATTTCTTGGCACCATAGGAAGGTTGCTTTCGAGCAAAAATGAGCAAAATCGGACCACTGCCACGCCCACAAAATGGGGAAAACCGAAAACACATAAAGTGTCATAACTAAGCCATAAATAAAGCTATGGAAATAAAATTTGGTATGAAGGATCGCACTATGAAGGGGCATATTTGGATGTAATTTTTTTGGGGATGTGGGCGTGGCCCCACTCCCAAATAAGTTTTTTGTACATGTCTCGGAAACCAATAGAGTTATATAAACCAAACTTTCTGCAGTCGTTTTTTTAGCCACTTCCTAATACAGTCCAAAAATGAAAGAAATCGGATCATAACCACGCTCACCTCCCATACAAAGGTTAGGTTGAAAATTACTAAAAGTGGGTTAGCTCACTAACGAAAAACGTCAGGAACACGAAATTTCACATAAGGAATGACAGATGGAAGCTGCACACTGTTTTTTTACAAAATGGAAAATGGGCGTGGCGTCGCCCACTTATGGGTCAAAAACCATATCTCAGGAACTACTCGACCGATTTCAATGAAACTTGGTTTGTAATAGTTTCCATACATCCCAATGATATGTTGTGGAAATAGGCCAAATCGCTTCACAACCACGCCTACTTCCTATATACCAGAACTTTGAAGACGATCTGAATCGCTTACTTTACAATATATAAAGTAAGCACTAGTGAAGATATCGGTGCAGAACTTTGCACAAATACTATGTTAATAGTGTGGCAGCCCCATTATAAAAATCGCCGAAATCGGACCATAGGTTTTCAAGACCCCATATATCGAACACAAGGATCTCGGTGCTTCTAACCTAATATTATGGTTTCCAACTTTCAATGGACTTTATACAATATATATGACGAATATGTGGGTCAAATTGTGTATTATAATATAAATAAAGTTAAATAAATAAATTGCGAGAGTATAAAATGTTTGGTTACACCAGAACTTAGCCCTTCCTTACTTGTTATAAATAACTTAATCCATTCATGTTTGTCGAATAACAAGATATTTATCAAAAGTACGATAAGAAACTCAAATAAACATGTAGCAAGAGTTTCCCACGTTTTCGTTTACAATATTCTGGCTACCACGCACGAACCTGTTAAGTCACACGATAAGTTTCAAAATAGTATCAGCAAAGGGTATTATTTATAATTTATGTAGGATATGAATTTTGCTAGCAATGCTTAGATTATCAAGCTTATAACACAATCTATATCTATCTATATACATATGTACTTATTCAAATTCAGAAGTGGCATAGAGGTATGAGTATAATAATGCTGATAGATAAGTTGTACTTGTAAAAGTTTGAATGCTCATTGTTGTGAAATTCTGAGATCTGTAAATTAATTACTTTCTACTATATATAAGTAGTCTTTTGGCTATAGGCGCTTAAAGCGGTTCCTATGCCAAATCTATATATGTATATACTAGTGGCCAGTTCACTAGTCCTGTTATCTTCAGGTTTTTCTCGCCAATTTATAAAACAATTAATCACATATGCGCTTCCGTACCTAAATCATGTGTTCCGAATTTTATAACTTTAATTGTAGCTTTGTTCTATCCCTTTTTGTTAAGCTACTAATTATTTGGTCGTGATAAAAGTCCGATTTTGGCCACTAAGAATACCAACTTTATCATAATATCAAGATTTAAGTGTGACGGATACTGAGCAATACAATACAATCTCATATTTCTAATTGTAACGTATACGAAGTTTTATTTAGATATCTAGATTTTAATTCAAATTATCGCTTGACCAAATGACCGAATGGACCCACGGATGGACAATGCGACTAAAATTTGATATATAGGATAGTTTTCCTTTCCTTTCCTTTTAAGACAGACCAAACTGCTGACGTGTGCAGCCAATCCCTGACAAACAACGTGACATGCAATTTTTATATATACATATTATAGATAGATATACATATATATAGCAACAACACGAACAATGTCAGCCTTGAAATCCAGCGCAGAATCACTCTTGTCAACAGGTGCTACTTTGGACTGAGTAGGCAATTGAACAGTAAAGTCCTCTCTCGACGAACCAAACTCAAGCTCTACAAGTCGCTTATCATTCCCGTCCTGCTTTACGGTGCAGAAGCTTGGACGATGTCAACATCAGATGAGACGACACTAGGAGTTTTCGAGAGGAAAATTTTGCGTAAGATTTATGGTTCTCAGAACATAGGCAACGGCGAATACCGCAGACAATGGAACGTTGAGCTGTACGAGTTATACGATGACATTGACATAGTTCAGCGAATAAAAAGACAGCGGCTACGCTGGCTAGGTCATGTTGTCCGAATGGACGAAAACACTCCAGCTCCGGAGGAAGCCGAGGAAGGGGAAGGCCTCCACTCCGTTGGAGGGACCAAGTGAAGAGCGACCTGGTTACACTTGTGATCTCCAACTGGCGCCGAACTGCGAAGGAGAGAGAGAAGTGGCGCACTATCGTCGATTCGGCTTTAACCGGCTAAATGGTTGCAACGTCAATCACATACACACATATATAACGGGTGATTTTTTTGAGGTTAGGATTTTCATGCATTAGTATTTGACAGATCACGTGGGATTTCAGACATGGTGTCAAAGAGAAAGATGCTCAGTATGCTTTGACATTTCATCATGAATAGACTTACTAACGAGCAACGCTTGCAAATCATTGAATTTTATTACCAAAATCAGTGTTCGGTTCGAAATGTGTTTATCGACAAATTTTGTTCAGCGATGAGGCTCATTTCTGGTTGAATGGCTACGTAAATAAGCAAAATTGCCGCATTTGGGGTGAAGAGCAACCAGAAGCCGTTCAAGAACTGCCCATGCATCCCGAAAAATGCACTGTTTGGTGTGGTTTGTACGCTGGTGGAATCATTGGACCGTATTTTTTCAAAGATGCTGTTGGACGCAACGTTACGGTGAATGGCGATCGCTATCGTTCGATGCTAACAAACTTTTTGTTGCCAAAAATGGAAGAACTGAACTTGGTTGACATGTGGTTTCAACAAGATGGCGCTACATGCCACACAGCTCGCGATTCTATGGCCATTTTGAGGGAAAACTTCGGAGAACAATTGATCTCAAGAAATGGACCCGTAAGTTGGCCACCAAGATCATGCGATTTAACGCCTTTAGACTATTTTTTGTGGGGCTACGTCAAGTCTAAAGTCTACAGAAATAAGCCAGCAACTATTCCAGCTTTGGAAGACAACATTTCCGAAGAAATTCGGGCTATTCCGGCCGAAATGCTCGAAAAAGTTGCCCAAAATTGGACTTTCCGAATGGACCACCTAAGACGCAGCCGCGGTCAACATTTAAATGAAATTATCTTCAAAAAGTAAATGTCATGAACCAATCTAACGTTTCAAATAAAGAACCGATGAGATTTTGCAAATTTTATGCGTTTTTTTTTTTAAAAAGTTATCAAGCTCTTAAAAAATCACCCTTTATATCCCATATCTATATTACACATAAGTATATAGACATTTTACAATACAATATTTCTATAATCTTGAATGCTTTTCGAAATATAAAATCAAGTTAGTATTGGCTTAATCGATTTAAAGCAAACCTGGTATGGGTACATATCTATGAATATAATACATCTATTTTATTTGTTACTAGCATTAAAATTGAAGCTCGAGACTTTCAAGTGATAAAAAAGTCCATGATATCGCCAATATCAACAAGTTATTTTTTATTATTCCATCCATATCAGTTTGTTAAAATTTTATATATTTTATATACACTTTAGATATTTTAAAAATTTTATTCAGTAACATCAAGTAGTCCTTTGCGATCGTAGTATGGCAGTAAAGCTATAGCATTATCTTGTATTCTTTTATTTGTGTATAAAAGACTGTGAAATTTGCGCGAACGCTCCCCACTTCCTATCAGGGTGTTGAAATCTGCTTCATCAGTTTTGTCATTAATAAGGACAGCCTGATTGCACAGCGACGACACAAGAGCTATAGAACAAAAATTTTATGGTTTCATTTCCACGCAAAATGTATTATAAATAATTGTTAGAATGTATTTACGTACCGTAAAATCGGTGAGACTCCATTTGCACACAAAATTCATGTAGGCTAGGTATGTGTCCTTTATAATGGAGCTGAAGCAACGTTTCGGACAAAAATCCATGGTAATATTTAACAAATTCATTCTCTCTATGAAGTTTAAATTCTAAAGGCAACGAAGTTTGAAAGAAATAGTGAAGGTCAACAGCCGGCGATGTCCATGAGCTGAATTGCAAATCGATCAGCATGATATCTTTAATAGCCCTTCCACTTGCTGACTTCTCATCCCTACTGCCACTATAATTATACCTTAGCATTACATTATTGGTCCAAACATCACCATGAGTAAGTGTTAAAAAATCTCCGTGATGTGGTTCAAAGGAACGCATTCCATATTCCATCACATGTGGTTTCAACTTGAGCAGTTTGTTTTTGTAATATGATCCCAAACTCGTGCACTCTCCAGCGAAATCCGCACAAGCTTCTAGTACACCCTCGAAATATGGCGCAAACCCACACGTTTGTCGATTGAATATCCCCCTTTGCAATTTAGTTAGAACTCCAGGCATACGCTCATTTAGCACGGCTGCAGTTGCATGCATTTTAGCTAGCTTTTTAAGTGTCAACATAGTCTGCGCTTCATCCATCCCAACAAGCCGATCGGGAGTAACAAACTTTAACACCGAGAGGTCTTCAAAAATGATGGCTGAATGCTCGTAGTCCACATAAATAGTATCGGCAAATAGTTTATCTTTGTCGCCGATTTCCTGTAGCAGCTCCGTGAGTTTTGGCAAAACTTGCTGGTACATTAACATTTCCGTATTGTATATATCATATTGGCTCATGATATCTGTTATGAAGGGGTCACTTTCGTGTGACGTTTTCACGATATATGAAGCATGCTCCCTTTCCTTGCTGCTAAACACGAAATTGACGCTGACCCGTGTCATCACACTGGCATAGTTGTCACCCTTTTTTGTGGCTGGTTTAATGTCCATTTTTGTTATAAAAAGTCCTTGGTCATTTTTGTACTTACGCAAAATAGGCTCGAGGTACTCTGTGGTTAGCCAAAGCGGCGCAGTCTGATATTCTATGTCTTTCATTTCTTAAATGAAATATTTACTCGAAAGCAAGATTATTTTATATTATGTATATTGTCTGTCTTAACTCAGTGAGTTTTTGTGAAGGTCTGGATGCTTTCTTCAATTACACGCTGCTTTTTATAACAAGCTGGACGCGCTTTAAATATATATATACATGTTGTATGTATATATAATCAAAAAGATAGGTTTTGCAAGTATTAGAGATAGTATTTTTATTATTATTACTACAACCATATATGCTACGTATGCACAAACTCATGTGCTTGGGAGCTTCAGCGGGCGCTATATAGCTCTTTCTCTTTCTCTCATTCGCATAAATATGCGATAATAATGTGAACTGGTAAGCGATGCTATAAGGGTTATAATACTCTCGCAACATTATGCCCACAAAAAGGCGATGGATATTTATCCCTGAGTCAACTGTATCCACCTGTTTCGCTTTCGTTTTTCATTTGTAGGCCAAGCTAGTGGCCACTGAAAAAGGTTAATGAATTTTCCTTAATCATCAATGGGTATTTAATAATGACCATATACATATATTGTAATAATTAATTTATATTTTCCACTTTATTTAAATGTAAAGGGCTTACAACCCCTTCGAAAAGTATTAAATCTTGGTAGTCTGCCTGATTCCCTTCTAGAAGTCCTCGTCTATGGAAAAGTGGCAGTAAGTTTGTAAGATTTTTTTGAACCTGCTTATTGCGGTACACGCTGTATAAGAATTTAATTGCACGCTCATCCTCGTCCACCAATGAATTGAAATCTGTGTTAGCTATGTTTTCATTTATCATCACCGGTTATATGACACAATGACCGAATGAAAGGCTGAAAGAATTAAAAAATGCATGTGCGTTTCTGAATCTGGAATATTTTTAGTTAAAAAATTACCGAAAAACCGTTTCTGCTCAACTTGTTGACGGAAAATGTTTAACGACGGTACCGGAAGCGAACTATAGTTCAGTCTTCTCAACACCTCACTGAAGATATCATGATAATATTGGAAGAGTATGTCTTGTTTATAGAGGCGCATGGGCTCCTGCAGCGAAGTGTTGAAGAGATGATGCAGATCTAATGCTGGCGAGTCCCAAAACGAATATCTAAGGGTTCAATACAGTTAGGAGGTCGAAAAAAGGCATTTTTCAAGAATTTTTTCGAAGCAAACTGTTTGGTTTATTGATTTGAAACTTAGCTTGGCAGGTATATTATGAAAACTTTAAACTATATTCACATATTTTTTATTGCCAAAAATATATGTCGGGAACGTTCATATTGCCAATTTTGCAGAGATCCGCAAAAAAGGCCTCTTGGACTAGATCTTCTAAAATGCAAAAACCAAATAAATTTAATTAATATAATAAATAATCCAGTGATTGATCGAAGGAATTAAAAGGTTCGATTTTCGACCAAAATTCGGGCCTTTAATTGTTTATAAAAATAATAAATTTTCATCAGATGGGGAAATCCTTCAATTAATTACTAAATATAGTTAAGAAGCTTGTGTAAAAATTTCAGACCGATCGGTTCAGCCGTTTCTGAGAATGCTCACCGATTTTGAAAACACCGTTTCGTGAAAAACGAGTTTAAAGTTTTGTCCTCTACTGCGAGATACCTCGGCGCGCCTTCACTAATGTGTCTATAACTTTGCAAATAGTCGTCGGGATCGACTTGAAATTTTGTGTGTATATACTCAGATTTATATATATTAAGAAAACGCAAAAAAAAATCGATTTTTTGAAAATCCTAACTGTATCCTAACCGATGTGGGTGTGGAGCAACGTTTTTCGATTTCCAGGTGATGCGGTGCCAATTTTCGATTTATCACCATAAAACTCACGATCGGACAAATTGTCTAAAAAAAAGCCACGATCATATTTGTCCAAGCGACCGTTATCACGTTCATTTTGCACCGCCGATGCGACGTGCAGTTTTTTTTACCAATATTCTGATTTCAGCTGAAAGGATGTACACTTTGTAAGAAGACTAAGTACATTTGTTTATTTTAGTAGATAACATTTTTATAATTAACTTAATCCATTCATGTTTGGCGAATAACAAGATATTTATCAAAAGTGCGATAAGAAACCCAAACAAATGTGTAGAAAGAGTTTCCCACGTTTTCGTTTACAATATTCTGGCTACCACGCACGAACCTGTTAAGTCACACGATAAGTTTCAAAATAGCATCAGCAAAGGGTGTTATTTATAATTTATGTAGGATATGAATTTTGTTAACAATGCTTAGATATATCTATCTATCTATATACATATGTACTTATTCAAATTCAGAAGTGGCATAGAGGTATGAGTATAATAATGCTGATAGATAAGTTGTACTTGTAAAAGTTTGAATGCTCATTGTTGTGAAATTCTGAGATCTGTAAATTAATTACTTTATACTATATATAACTAGTATTTTGGATATAGTCGCTTAAAGCGGTTCCTACGCCAAATCTATATATGGGTGATTCTACGATAAGAGGTTTCATTGCGGCCAAAGAAAAACTGATCTTTGTCTCTTTTATTTATTTTTTCACGTAAGGGCAAGTCACTTAATATACATTTTATTAATATTTCGACGACCACGGTAAGTACATCGGCCCGTGGAGAGACGTAAAGTTTATGGTAGATAATTATTTTACCAAAAGCAAATAATTAATTTAAAATGACATTACCAATGAAAGGTATTCTCTTTCCTAGCTGAATAAACCTTAAAATTAAAATAACAAATCAATAAATTCACTCTTTATCCTAAATAAACGAAACAAAAATGAACTATAAAATCTTATGATCTTTCAAAAACATTTCTTACTTTTTAATCCTCTGCCCTTTCAAAAGAAGATTTGACATGGGGAGAGTCTGGCCAACCTTATCTAATTTTTATATACATACATACATATATATATATACATATTTAGCGTATGCACCGCTTTTGCGATTATAGGCGAATTTATTTGAACGCGCTAGTCATCTCTCCTTTTTGCTGTCTGACGCCAATTGGAAATACTAATAGAAACCAGGTCAGTTTTTACCTGGTTTTTCCAACGGAATGGAGGGGTTACTGTTACTCTGCTTCCATCAGCGGGTACTGCATCGAACACTTTCCAAGCTGAAGCGCTTTCGTTATTCGAGCAACATGACCTAGCTAAAGTAGCCTCTGTCTTTTTATTCGCTGAACTATGTATGTCAGTGTCGTCGTATAGCTCATCGTTCCATCAACTGCGGTATTCGCTGTTGCCAATGTTCAAGCCATAAATCGTCCACATAACCTTTTTCTCGAAAACTCAGATGTGGACATCGTCCATGCTTCTGCACCATAAAGCAGAACGGGGTAGATAAGGGACTTGTAGAGTTTGGTTTTGGTTCATCGAGAGAGGACTTTAACATTCAAATGTCCACTCAGTCCAAAGTAGCACCTGTTAGTAAGATCGATACTGTGTTGGATTGCGAGGCTAATATTTTTGGTTTTGTTGATGCTGGTAATGGCTGAAGGTGGGGAAGGGGTCATGTTCAGCAGTTCACGCAAGAAAGTGTCTAGTCTCAAGCAGCTCAATATGTATCTATAAGACAGAAAAAAGTTTGAATTAAATAAATAATTGTTTACATAGAAAAAAATATTGAAAATAGGCCATTTAATCCCTTAAGGACAAATATGAGATGACTGTTGTCATTTATATCTCGCATTGTGAAAGACGTCACATAATAAATACAAAATATAATTGAATTTCTCTATAATAGACTTAAATTATCACCGTGGTGATTTATTAGTTCAGTCAAATGTGAATTCCAGTGTTTTATATGGTAGACAGAAGAATACAAATTTTATGCTTTAAAGAAATCAAAAAAGTAAAAAACAAAATGTAGTTTAGTGTAATCCGAAAGAAGTAGAAAGAATCGGCTAAATATATGAATTTTGTGGCCGATGCCGATACCAAGGCCGATTAATCGTTCGGTCTCTATTATTTGTTTCACTTTAATTATCACAGTATTAGTAATTTAGGATAATAAAGGGAAATAAATTAAATTAATAGTAGACGTTATATGAATTGCCAGGGGAGAGACAAATTCAGTTTGCGAATCCAGTACACCGCACAATTGGGCCGCAATAATTAAAAAACTACAGCGTTCAAAAGAATTTTGCGATTAGTTTTATTAACTTCAAGCTGATATATGCTCTCGAGCACTTTTTTCAATGCGACCGCCTTTGTATTCATGTCGTACACACGGAACGAAATTGGCAGGGTAGATGCATAAAAAAATTGGGACAAAAGTTAATTTAAAATGTTATATGAAATAAACAAAATAATTTTGGTTTTTATGCAATAGTACTTAATTTTAATTATTTTACTTTCGATTGAATTGAGTTTAAGTTTACCATCTCATACAAAAAATATATGTATTGTCCGAAAGTTAAATAAAAAGTAGCAAGGGGACAAGCCAGAGGAGAGACTTTTTTAGACTTTGTAAGGAATTTCACAAAAAATTGTTTTAATTATGCAGCTAGTTGTAATGTTTTTTAATACATTACATTAATATGATGTGTTTCATTTAAAAAAAATAGCAACATAAAGGACAAAAACAACACTTTAAGCTGATTGCCGCACAAGTTCCCTCTTGTGCTTTATTGTACATAGTCCATATGTATACTAGTGGCCAGTCCACGCATTGCTGTGGATAAGGTATATGTATATTAAATTCTATTCTGGTTAACTATTTAATAAAGTGAAATTAATTAGAGAGTAACTAATTATTTCAAAATGTAGGCATAAATGTGATTGTATTTTTTATTCTTTCATCCATATCAGATTGTTAAAATTTTGTATAATTTATATACACTTTAGATATTTTACAAATTTTATTCAGTAACGTCAAGTAGTCCTTTGCGATCGAAGTATGGCAGTAAAGCTTTAGTACTATCTTGTATTCTTTTATTTGTGTATAAAAGACTGTGAAATTTGCGCGAGCGCTCCCCACTTCCTATCAGGGTGTTGAAATCTGCTTCATCAGTTTTGTCATTAATATGGATAGGCTGATTGCACAGCGACGACACAAGAGCTATAGAACAAAAATTTTATGGTTTCATTTCCACGCAAAATGTATTATAAATAATTGTTAGAATGTATTTACGTACCGTAAAATCGGTGAGACTCCATTTGCACACAAAATTCATGTAGGCTAGGTATGTGTCCTTTATAATGGAGCTGAAGCAACGTTTCGGACAAAAATCCATGGTAATATTTAACAAATTCATTCTCTCTATGAAGTTTAAATTCTAAAGGCAACGAAGTTTGAAAGAAATAATGAAGGTCAACAGCCGGCGATGTCCATGAGCTGAATTGCAAATCGATCAGCATGATATCTTTAATAACCCTTCCAGTTGCTGACTTCACATCCCTACTGCCACTATAATCATACCTTAGCATTACATTATTGGTCCAAACATCACCATGAGTAAGTGTTAAAAAATCTCCGTGATGTGGTTCAAAGGAACGCATACCATATTCCATCACATGTGGTTTCAACTTGAGCAGTTTGTTTTTGTAATATGATCCCAAACTCGTGCACTCTCCAGCGAAATCCGCACAAGCTTCTAGGACACCCTCGAAAGCTGGCGCGAGCCCACATGTATGTCGATTGAATATTCCCCTTTGCAATTTAGTTAGAACTCCAGGCATACGCTCATTTAGCACGGCTGCAGTTGCATGCATTTTAGCTAGCTTTTTAAGTGTCAACATAGTCTGCGCTTCATCCATTCCAACAAGCCGATCGGGAGTAACAAACTTTAACACCGCCAGGTCTTCAAAAATGATGGCTGAATGCTCGTAGTCCACATAAATAGTATCGGCAAATAGTTTATCTTTGTCGCCGATTTCCTGTAGCAGCTCCGTGAGTTTTGGCAAAACTTGCTGGTACATTAACATTTCCGTATTGTATATATCATATTGGCTCATGATATCTGATATGAAGGGGTCACTTTCATGAGACGTTTTCACGATATATGAAGCATGATCCGTTTCCTTGCTGCTTAACACGAAATCGACGCTGACCCGTGTCATTACACTGGCATAGTTGTCACCCTTTTTGGTGGCTGGTTTAATGTCCATTTTTGTTATAAAAAGTCCTTGGTCATTTTTGTATTGTCCCAAAATAGGCTCGAGGTACTCAGTGGTTAGCCAAAGCGGCGCAGCCTGATATTCTATGTCTTTCATTTCTTAAATGAAATATTTACTCGAAAGCAAGATTATTTTATATTATGTATATTGTCTGTCTTAACTCAGTGAGTTTTTGTGCAGGTCTGGATGCTTTCTTCAATTAGACGCTGCTTTTTATAACAAGATATTTACAAAAGTACGATAAGAAACCCAAACAAATGTCTAGCAAAAGTTTCCCACGTTTTCGTTTACAATATTCTGGCTACCACGCACGAACAGTGATACTGTTAAGCCACACGATAAGTTTCAAAATAGTATCAGCAAAGGGTATTATTTATAATTTATGTAGGATATGTTAACAATGCTTGGATTATCAAGCTTATAACACAATCTATATCTATCTATATACATATGTATGTACTTATTCAAATTCAGAAGTGGCATAGAGGTATGAGTATAATAATGCTGATAGATAAGTTGTACTTGTAAAAGTTTGAATGCTCATTGTTGTGAAATTCTGAGATCTGTAAATTAATTACTTCCTACTATAAATAAGTAGTCTTTCGGAAAAAATTGCATGTCACGTTGTTTGTCCGGGATTGGCTCCTAAACTACTGAACCGATTTTAAATAAATTTTGCACACGTCAGCAGTTTGGTCCGTCTTAAAAGGAAAGGAAAGGAAAACTATCCTATATATCAAATTTTAGTCGCATTGTCCATCCGTCGGTCCATTCGGTCATTTGGTCAAGCGATAATTTGAATTGAAATCTAGATATCTAAATAAAACTTCGTATACGTTACAATTAGAAATATGAGATTGTATTGTAGATAGGTAAAACCGAACAAATGCAAAAAATAAAAAAAAGATATTAAGAAAAAATAAGACTTTTGCGACAGATATTCATAGCAGGGAAGGAAATTAGGATTTACACATTTCTAGGTAAGTGGACTCAGTCACACTTAAATCTTGATATTATGAGAAAGTTGGTATTCTTAGTGGCCAAAATTGGACTTTTATCACGACCAAAAAATTAGTAGCTAAACAAAAAGGGATAGAACAAAGCTACAATTAAAGATATAAAATTCGGAACACATGATCTAGGTACGGAAGGGCATATGTGATTAATTGTTTTATTAATTTCGCGAGAAAAACCTGAAGATAGCAGAGACAGTGGAAGTAACACTGCCCACTTTTTGACCGCTTTGATCAAAATTGAATGCATATTATTTCGACATTCTTAAGTACTTTTGACAATGAGAATAAATTGATGCCGCAGCCCAAATATTATTATTGGGAGAGGTGGAACAGAACTGCAACCGAATACAAAATGTATTAATCTGCCAGACAATTTATGACCTACATATTGTTCACGAAATAATTAATAAATTGAGATGCAAGTACAAAATAATTACTTGGATCATAACTGATTTAGTAATCCCGATACTTTGTCAGCAAATGATTTGAATGTTAACAACATTAACTTCAAGATACAGCAATTGCGATCACATTTTTACCTACAATGCACAGACGGATGGACATTGCGACTAAAATTTGATATATAGGATAGTTTTCCTATCTGTTAAGTTGGACCAAACTGCAGATGTGTGAAAAATTTAATTAAAATCGGTTCAGTAGTTTAGGCGCCAATCCTGGACAAAGAACATTACATGAAATTTTTATATATATAGAAGAAGAAGAAGAAGCTAAGCGTTGAGATTTATCTCGGTTACATGTAGTCGATTATTCACAACAAAGAGATTTGTTGGGCTAAGCAGCGATGTGCACACACATAATAAATAATTCATTCGCACCGTCTACAAGTTGTTGGGTAAATCATTGTTGATGCGAGAAAAATATGGCAAAGCGAGAGTTAGCGAGTGTCAAAGGTAGTGCTTTAATAATTTGAGGCGATTTATAAGAAATACATTTTTTGTGTGATGAGTGTGCGTGATCGATAAAATGAAAAAATCTTCTCATTTGTGATGTGAAACAGCTTCCCATAATAATACATTAGTCATTCAAATACGCACCGAACACCTTCAACTTATCAACTTGTTATATACTTAGAAGAAAGAACTATTATAGGATGTCAAACGAGCTTTTTATACCCTGAACAGATAGGGTATATTAAGTTTGTCACGATGTTGGTAACACCCAGAAGGAAGCGTCGGAGACCCTATAAAGTATATATATAAATGATCAGTATGTTGAGCTGAGTCGATTTAGCCATGTCCGTCTGTCTGTCCGTCTGTATATATACGAACTAGTCCTTCAGTTTTTAAGATATCGTTTTGAAATTTTGCAGATGTTATTTTCTTTTCAAGAAGCAGCTCATTTGTCGGAACTGCCGATATCGGACCACTATATCATATAGCTACCATACAAACTGAACGATCGGAATAAAGGGCTTGTATGGAAAACTTCTGCATTTTACTACATATCTTCACGAAAGTTGGTGTGAGTATTGTTCATAGAAATAATTAAAAAAAAAATTTTCAGATCGGTCACTATAGCATATAGCTGCCATACAACCCTAACAATCGGAATCAATGGCTAATGCACCTGTGAAGGGTATATTAGCTTCGGTACAGCCGAAGTTAACGTTTTTTCTTGTTTTTCTTCTTATTGAAGGAGTCTATAATGACCTTCGGAGTATTGATTAAGTTCATAATGAATATTTATACCACACATCGATCACAATGTGAAACATCAATGCACAAGGACTTCTCCACTTGAACCATCCGTCATAATGGAGGCTTTAGCTTTCGCTGCTATCATTAGGTATAAATATAACAAAGACAGAACTCAAGAGTTAGCATTCATTTGCTCAACAATCAAGTCGCTTTGAGACTATTATACGGTATATATGGTCTTGAATATTTTCGCTGCGCATTCTAAAGAGATCACTTATCACCATATATTAAGGCGGGCCTATAAAAAGTCGATAGGCTGATATCGTCTAGCCTTGTAGTTTTTGTTGTTGTAATAGCTATGGAAATATTTGCTAAACAATATTTAAGAATGCTGCCGTGTCGATAGTATTTAGAGAGATAGTCCTGATCCTTTTCGTTTCGATTATGTAGAACCGATTGTTCTAAGAACGTCGTGATCTTCGGTACCTACGCTGAGGGATAACTATAGATACATTTGTTCATCTCGAGAACGGTATCAACGTAGAGCAGTATTTGCTAAATAATGGGTGTATATTGATCAGCTTCTCCTTGACATTTTCGAAAATTTGAGTTATTTGAATATCTGGTCAACTGTAACTGTTCAGCAACCGATTTCTTGCCTCGAATATATCACTGAAAAGCAATCTCTGGGAGAATATAGTAAATGTTAGATATTGTTCAAAATGATTTTAAATAGCTTATTTCCAGGTTGGAATTTTTTATAAACAACTGTTTTCTAAGTGGATAAATTCTGTATAACTTCTTTTTTTTTAAGTCTTGCTTTCTTCGAGTATCTTTAAGACATTAAATAACACAATTTTTCTCCTTAAATTTAGCACCAAATACATGTACTGCAATCTACGTGAAATCTCTAAATATAGCTATAACCTCGAAAAGAGCAGACGAGACCAAACCATTTATTATTTGCATTAAATTTCGTGTCTTTATTTGTATACAAACCAAACCAAGCCAAACGACAAGCAGAAATAAATGAAAGAATTTAGCTTTGTTACGATGTGACTGCCCAACAAACACACAATTAAATACATTAACCAACACATACATGCATAGAGTACACACAGAGAGTATAGAGTACGGAGTAAATCGGAACGAGCCATCGCACTCGATTGTGAGCGCAGACAAGTCAAGCGATTTGCATGCTAAGCACGCATACGCACTAATGTCCTAAGATTGAAATGCCGAGACGCATACTGAACATGAGCACACCCACACATACATACACTCGCACCCACACCAACACACCAACACATGTGGCACATAGTCACATTTGTGGCGCAACGCATTTGACAATAATTTCATTTGTCGACTTTGCATTTGTGTTTGTGTCTACACATGCATTGCAAATACAATATAGTATTTGACTCTAGTTCAAATGAAATGCATATTTTTCAACTAATTAATGATGACAGGGGATTTGCGCTTGATCTGTTCCAAGCATTAAAATAATGTCATTCAATTTATTCGCTGTTCATACGCCATGCTAAGTGGTGTCTCTGTGTGTGTGCGGGTGAGTCAACAGTGTCAGTGACTTTGTAACATTTCGTTAATCTCGCATCCAATTGCATTTGTATTGTTTTTAATGATTTGGCAAATGATGCGCAGCCAACACGCACATGCGTGTGTGTGTGCGCGACTGTTTCATTTAAAGGATTATATTAAAATAATGTACGGATTAGCGAGTTGTATGTGTGAGGCAAGCGTTGAAAAACGATTTTACGCCGACAAATCAATTAAATTATTTCAATTATATAATTCTTCTATTAAAATTGAATATTAAATCAGCGTGAGTGCATCACTAAATATGCAAACATGCGCTGAAAATGGTGTTTGATGTGATTAAATATTTGTTAGTGTTATACAAGTGAATCAGTACAAATTTTATAAAATATTAAAGCAGCACAAATTTAATTACAGATTTAAAAAATTAATTAAAGTGAGCTCAATATTCAGATAAAAAATTATATAAGTATAAATAGACGATTGACTCTGAAAAAGTGTTTGTATAATTTTGTTAATATTGGGTTGGCAAATATCTACCTTCCGCTTTTTTGCTCTTTATTCAATGCTTTATAAAAAGTGTTATCGGATTTAGTTCAAATATGCGCCGTTTCGTTCGATCATTTAACTATTTCCATCTAGACGGCAACTTCATAATACCCCCTCGTAGAAGTCCCCCTTCTTATTTACGAAGAACTCGAACAGCCACTTTTCACAAACCTATTTTGAGTTCAACTTTACACAACCAAGGGCGTTCGTCATTGACATGAACAGGTGGTAATCACTTGGCGCTATTTCCGGGCTATATGGTGGTTGCGATAAAACCTCCCATCCGAGCTCCCGTAGCTTCTGACGAGTCATCAACGAAGTGTGTGGTCTGGCGTTGTGCTGGTGGAACACTACACCCTTCCTGTTGGCCAATTCTGGAAGCTTCTGGTCAATTGTTCGCAGTAGATGGTAGAATTAAGCGTCTGGCCATATGGGAGCAGCTCATACTGTTGATTCCCTTCCAATTCCACCAAACACACAGCTAAACCTTCTTGGCCGTCAATCACGGCTTGGCCACTGTTTGGAACGATTCGCCAGCCTTCGATCACAACCGTTTTCACTTGATATTGTCTTCCGCCGGTTGGTTTATGCATGGTGTCGTTTTCACACCCTCTGAATCGTCGAAACAATTTCTCCGTATTTCGAAGTAATAGAGTACCATCCCCCAAAACACCATTAGTCTCACGGAACGTTTCTCTAGCGGATTTGGATAGTGAACTCCATGTTTACATGTTCTAAATATATGTTATAACTGTTGAACACAATATCCAAGCTAATCATACACAGCGTCGTTTTGTAAGTTATGTCAAGACCTTTCAAAGATGTATATATAATAATATAATTTATAAAATCCCTTTCGATACATAATGAACTATGTATATTGAATCGACACCCACCCTTTCAAAGAAAATAATCAAGTAACATGAAATCTTCTTTATTTCTCTTTATGGTTTCTATAATTATTTGTTTTATATTAATTTTAAAGATGTGCCATCGCACCCGACCTTGATGTTGAGGCTACCAGGAAGACTACAGGCCTACACCACAGTCAACAGTGCGGTTGAAGGATATATCTGGGGATATATATATCAATGTTCTCGGTCGATCGGACTTCCTTAGCAATAATAGGGAGCGTCAGCGATTTAGAGAAGAGAGGAGAGAGCAGGAGAGTTCACTTTAGTTCATCATTATATTCCCATCTTCCTTGTCGGAGTAGCAGATATAAATATATAAACTAATTTTTATATTTTATTAAAGACTTCATTTTGACGATTTATTATGAATTTCTTCACGCTTTTCTAAACATGTATTTGAGCGTATAAAAAATTTTCTTTACTGATATTTTCTTACAAATCTGCCATTCTCCAGAATAACCTTACTCAAGAGAGTTTCTACGGATGAATGGTAACTAGGAACTCATGTTAACTCAAACAAAGTAAAGACGGGAATTTATCTATATACAACAAGCAAATAAATTACTAAATTTCGCCACTATTCTACCAATTGAACAATTCTAATAGAGTTTTAAGCCAAGAAAAGTATTTTTCGATATTTGAATAAACTCAAACTGTCTTTATCACTTAATTGAAATTCAATCGAATACAAATCAGAAAGACACTGCACAACTGAAGCTCGCACGAAAATTTGCAGTTTGATTATTGTATTTGGAATACATACAGCAATTTTGCAATTACTAATTGAAAATTGCTGTATTTCTTGTCTAGTTTAATGCTTCACTGCACATAAATAGACTATACAGTATTATTACTGACACATAAGTGGAAGTATTAAACGGTTCCTATTAAATGCGTAATATGAGTATTATACGTTTTAAAGTAGTGGTTGTGGTTTCCATACAATCCGCAGACCAAGCTGAAGGCGCAGTCAGATATGCTGCATTAAACCTACATATTTCAATATTTAGTTACATGTTGAAAATTTATCCATTATAAAGATAATAAAACAGCTCACTTCTAAATTTAATAGGGAGATTACTTGGCTTAAATAACAATTTACATTAATTTCGTATTTAATTTTTAATAACCAAAAAGTATAAAAGGCATTGCCTACATTTAGGGTGCTATTGAAAAGTGTAACGATCAAGCCAACAGCATGACTTGAATAAAGCAAGCGGAAGTTGTATAGCTGACCTGCAGTGCGAAACATAATGGCTACTACAAAATTGTTTGCACTCAAAAACGTACAATGGGTTTGGTGTGGGTGTATTAGCATATGAGAGAGCCGCTTATAATGTATTATATTTTAAATATTTCTGCAGTAAACGCATTTTGTATTTTGTTGTACTACAACACAAATTGTTGTAAACGAAATTTAATTAACGCACAATAACCTAAAGCAATAAATGCGCAAATTGTGCAAACAAAATAATCAAATAAACATACCACGCAAAAGCACAATTTAAAGCTGCTGCTGTTATTTTGGCTGAAATAGTGCAATACAAATAATGTAAATAAATAAATAAATAATGCTCATAAATGTCTACAACAAATAAAACAACTTATAAATGTCTACCAGCAATCCATTAAAATAAATTATCGGTCACTTAAGTGAAGGTAAGGCGCTCACATCTCCTCTTACACTTCCGCTCCTTTGTTGCAATTCTCGAAAATCCTTAACTTTGCCGAAATAAATTAACATTGTGCAATATTAAAAGTAGAAAATTACGTTTATAGCACAGGTGAAAACTCAATCGCACCCAAGTGACCTTTCTGGGGCAATAAAGAATGCAGTTAATTGTCATACTCAGATTCAGGCAGGATTATTTCGTTATTATGTGTGAACTTACATAATTACAAATGTTTGTACGCGTGTGTGTGTGTGTGTTGGTAATTGGCGCCAGCATAGTATACTGGAATATGAGTTTTTATGAATTGCCTTGATGGAATTGAAAAGTTCTTAATTAGCATATGGGTATACAATTATATGGGTTATGGAATGATTTTTTTTTATATTTTCAAGTAATTTAAACATTTAAAGGATATACATCTGGTGAATTGCCACTATATATGTTGTAAAACAACAAAGCACACACTTGTATATTCTTGATTGTTTTTACGGGGTTAGTTGGGTTTCAGATGCTAAAAACAAGGGTATTTTTACAATTTTTTTTAATATTTACAATCAAACATTCATTTAAAATACACCATTAATATATTTCTACTACTGAAAAATATCCATTATATATTAGATTTTCAAATTACGTAGATTTTGAATTTTGATTATAAAACCACAACAAAATAAAATATTTCATAATTGCCTAAAAAAGAAAAAAGCAAATAATTAAATTTCTTATCATAAATCACTTTAATCGCGTATAAATTACCTTAAATCCAACACCAGCCGAGGACACTACTCGACGTCCACGCACTGTTGCGCCTTTTATGAAATGTGAAAAACAAAATCTTACCCACAACCTTTCAAAAACAGTTAAGTAAACATATTAACTGTTAAAACATAAGCTTTTCACCACGAAATCTTTGTAAGAGGACTCTGCTGTGGGAGTTAAGATAACAATGACCAATGGCTGTGAAATACCGATATGGTTCAAGATAAAAAACTGTATGGAGGAAGGAATGTTAATATTTCGCTAATTTTTTTAAGTAAACATGACAATCTATTTTTAAGCACTCAAATTTTCAGCAACAGAAAGCTTTTCATTCATAAAACCAGGCGACGAGATATTTAAATATACATTTTAGAAATAAAATATAGTTAGAGTCAGTACTATATTGACCATCTTTACTATATTATTTTGAAATATCTATTTCTATTTTTATTAATCTATTTTTAATTATTTTTTTCTATTACATTTATTTGTTGTTGTTCTTATTTCATTTTTTGTTTTTATACAATTTTGTGTTTTTTTTTTGTATTTTTGATATTTTTCAAAATTTTCAATACACATTTTTTGACTATATCAAAATTTATCCTCTTTTAAAAATTACATGCAAGCTTTCTTATCTGATATAGTCATATACCTTTGTAAGTTTTTCAATTTCACTTTCCTGCTATAAAATTCCCATAAAAGTCCACAAGCACATAACTACGCTTATTGTTTTATAATAAAAATATTATGTACATATGTATGTGTGAACGAGAAACAAATTAAGGTTTGAAACCAAATTTATAACAGTTAACAGTTAACAGTTTTGCTGCCATTGGTTTGAGGAAAGCAATCGGCATATGCCATAAACTTAGATAACCAAAATTTATAGCATGTTTCTGCAACATTGTAGCTATTCAATGAATCACAACATTTTACCATAATACTGGTATCTGTTAAATATAAATTATAGTAAACAGAGTTACAAATATAGGAAAATGTATGTAATATTATTATATCTAGCAAAAAATTTTAAATATACAAAAATTAAAAGAAATATTTAAAAAAATTTAAAATTAAATAATATTGCAAATAAATTTAATATACTGTTAAATAAAAAATGTATTTAAAAAATACTTAAAAAACTGTTTACAGGAAACTAGATTTTGTTAAAACAACAATCATAGAACTACAAAAATATGAAGATATATTTGAAAAGCACTGGATATTTGAATGTATGTATAGTATGGATAAAAACCCAAAACTATTTCATGCATACTTAAACAATCAGCGGAGTTCACAATATGCTGTTCAATCACTCGCCTGGAGCAGCTACCGGGGAAGTGTTGCCGACAGAGAAAATTCGATTTTTAATATACGAAGGACTTCGTAAATTCGTGCTTTCGGCGCTTCAAAAAGCTGCTTCAGTTAATCGAAAAAGTCTCAGGGCAAATATTACTATTCATCTATGATTGAACATACAAATACAGTTGAACTTCCCTAACTCGAATCACTATAATCCACGAAATAACTTCGAGTTAAAGAGAGAGAGGATTTCATTAAAACTTCAAATTTTTCAAAAAAGCGGTAAAATATAGATTTATACACGGTATTATTTATTAACTTTGTATAAAGTTTGATGTCCATATATACGTTAAAACTTGTACTCTGAATTTTGTTTGTTGTAGTTTTCAATTGTTTGGCTATTCTACTTGTCTGTATCCCATGCTTTTGTTACATGATTTATGAAATCCATAATATTTTAGTTATTGTTCGCCTCCATACGAATATAGAGACTCTTTTAAAACTCTACCTAGATAGTAAAATTTTAAATTTTGTATTATGCCCTGGTCGATAAGTTTGATTTATGGAAGGCAATTTTTATAAAATTTGGCTTCTAAACGCTATTGCCAAATCAAGGGTTCAAGAGTTCAGGAAGTTCAGATTATGGAAATTCAACTCTATATCCTTTTGGGATAACGGCGTATTTTGTTATTGCCAGCTACTTGTACTCCGCTTGACACTTTTTCGAAGTCGACAGAATTTTTTTGAATTATTGTAATTATTTTGTATGTGTATTTTTATTTAAAAATGCATTTCTTATTTTCAGAACGATTCACATTTCTTTAAATTACATTCCAATAAACAATAAGTAAAATTATAATTTAATTATTATGCGAATTCTCACCCGGTGGTAAGTTCTTAGTTAAACATATATACACTCATTTAATACAATATGACTACAGTGGACTATATTTTCTTAGAACCCAACCGCTTATATCAATAAAAATTAGAATACAACGAAAACATCCTTTAGAAATATATATCTACCGAAATATATTGACCATTGCTTAGTCTCGAATCAGTGCTGCATACTAAATTTTCCTTTTCTAAATAATTATAGCTTCGGAGAGCGATGTTTATCTTCTTTGGTTTTGGTTTTCAGTATGTCTAAATCGACATAATAAATATTGTCATAACCAATTTCAATGTTACGAATCTACAATACGTCAAGTTCAATGTTGCTGTTGTGCATTTAGAGCCAAGAAAGTGTTAACTTGTTGAATCGTTGCTCATGTAGACGAAGTCATCTGTTAATGATGAGACGGTTTCGTTATAGAAATATGGTCGATGATAGAAAGCACTATTTCTGGACGTCGTTTATTGCCAGATTTTATATTAAAACCTTATTAAAAATCGCTAAATAATTTAAAGGTTATGACGTATTTTTATTCGATCGATTCAAGCTTATAATTGGGCAGGTCATACCGAAATCTCTATCGAAAGCATATACATATAAGGTATAATGAATTATTAATTTCGTTGTTCAAGTGAATGACAACATATCATACTAACGTGTTCTCTAGATCAATTTTAAGTAGAAACTTAGTTATATATTCAATATGTACGATAAACTCTGATATGCAGCAAATTTATCGGACGCTGTTGTAAGTGTTTAACTAATATATGCGGAAGGTGTTGCAGTTAGTCATAGCATTATTACTAGTATTGCCTAGCATTTTTTTTTTGCTTTCGAGTTTGGTTTGAAATCAAGAAGTTCGTCATGATTCTCCATACAAGATATTAGCTACAGATATGCTTTAACTTTCGGTTGACATTTAACATGGTCGCCAAACAACAACATCAACAAATTAAAACAGCGTCCCTTTCGTAATGACAACCAAACCTGTTGGTTTACACTGAGCTGTTCCCTCACCAGACTCAACCAGAACGGTGCTAGATTTTTATCCAAGAACTATAAACACACTAGCATTTCTCGCAATTATTTCGGTGAAGTTCTCTGCCAGTCCACTAACGCTAACTGAGTCATTGTCATTGCTTTGTATATCTCATTTTCAAAAATGCCGTGATCTTGCTTATAAGGTGTTGAAGTATGCTATCTTGACTTATCTTGTCCAATATTTGCAGATAAATGCCAGTGTAAATGAACTCGGAATACTCTGAGTATCTGTGGAAAAGAAAGTATTGTATTAGTTTTATTAATAATTGTTTTTATTGCACACAACTCACCCTGCCGGCATGTTGATTTTTTGAGGGTATACCTCGGTAAAGGAGAGACAGCGAGGTGATGTTTTCTTATAGACCTCGTAACTTCGGTGACTCAGTGAAACCTTTATTTAGACGTTTCTATAAATACCTATGCTGTAAATTGTATATATATGCCTGTTGATATTGAAAATTACTTTTATTAATACTATACAAGTCGGGTTTAAAAATAATGCACACATTAAATATTCGTTTGGTTCAGTGAATTGTAATTTTTTTATTTGTAGTTAGTTGGAAAGCAAAAAATGTTTATTTACATATTTATTTTCATAAGAAATCGTTTTACAAAAAAGGTTAAGTTTTTCAAATAAAAATTAATACAAATGCCTGAGCATCTCAAATATGGAATTTGCTATTTTTGAAAATGCCAGAAAATCGTTTATTAAAAATTATACACAATTATTGAAAATATATGCCTGTTGATATTGAAAATTACTTTTATTAATACTATACAAGTCGGGTTTAAAAATAATGCACACATTAAATATTCGTTTGGTTCAGTGAATTGTAATTTTTTTATTTGTAGTTAGTTGGAAAGCAAAAAATGTTTATTTACATATTTATTTTCATAAGAAATCGTTTTACAAAAAAGGTTAAGTTTTTCAAATAAAAATTAATACAAATGCCTGAGCATCTCAAATATGGAATTTGCTATTTTTGAAAATGCCAGAAAATCGTTTATTAAAAATTATACACAATTATTGAAAATATATGCCTGTTGATATTGAAAATTACTTTTATTAATACTATACAAGTCGGGTTTAAAAATAATGCACACATTAAATATTCGTTTGGTTCAGTGAATTGTAATTTTTTTATTTGTAGTTAGTTGGAAAGCAAAAAATGTTTATTTACATATTTATTTTCATAAGAAATCGTTTTACAAAAAAGGTTAAGTTTTTCAAATAAAAATTAATACAAATGCCTGAGCATCTCAAATATGGAATTTGCTATTTTTGAAAATGCCAGAAAATCGTTTATTAAAAATTATACACAATTATTGAAAATATATGCCTGTTGATATTGAAAATTACTTTTATTAATACTATACAAGTCGGGTTTAAAAATAATGCACACATTAAATATTCGTTTGGTTCAGTGAATTGTAATTTTTTTATTTGTAGTTAGTTGGAAAGCAAAAAATGTTTATTTACATATTTATTTTCATAAGAAATCGTTTTACAAAAAAGGTTAAGTTTTTCAAATAAAAATTAATACAAATGCCTGAGCATCTCAAATATGGAATTTGCTATTTTTGAAAATGCCAGAAAATCGTTTATTAAAAATTATACACAATTATTGATATTTATATTTTTTAAAGAAGTAAATAAATCTCGTTAAATATTTTAAAAGTACAAAAATTTTGGCAAAAAATAACAATGACACTAATACACATACAATTACATGTGTATACACATTTCTTTATAATTTATTTATTATTAGCAACACTAGACACTAGATGAAGTAAAGCATCTTTACTTCGTTATACAATTAGCCCCACAAACACTTGACTTGCCAACACCAAAGAGTAAACGCTGCGTTAATATACACAAATAAATACATATACATTTGTATATGTGTATGTAGCTAACTATTGTTTATCACTGGCGGCAGGCTGACTGAGTGCACCAAATCGAGTAACAACAAAATATTCGTTACATGTCAACTTCTTTCACTTTCACTGCTTCAACGCCATCTTCCAAACAGTTCAAAGCCACACAATAAATTAATTAATTATAATTATTCTCCTCCTCGCCGTAGGTCCACGTCGATTCGTCATCGTAATCCTCACCAGCCGCAGCATTCTCCTCATCTTCCGGACACGCCGAGCAGCGGCTCTCGTTGATGCCATAGCTGAGGCAGTTGGCGCCCACACACTCACAGCAGCCATCATGGAACCAGCGATAACTATTCGCGCCCATATTTTCGCAATCTTGCGCACACTTGTGAAACGTTTTGCACTCGTTCAGATAGATAACCGTGCAGTTGAGATGCGGCGCCGTCGATGTGCCCGTTGATTGCAGCTTCTGCAGTGACGCTTGGCGGTCAATAGCATCACCATCGCTCCCAGCACCCATCAGACTCACGCCAAATCCGGCGCCATAGTGACGCCGCAAACTGGAGCGCATGGCAAAGCGCATCACCGTCCAGTTGTCATCGTCTTCGGTGAGCGTCTCGAAGAGTTCAGGCAGACCTTCAAACTCGCCAAATTGCGAACGTGGCGCAGCGGCGTCAAGTGCGTCCGTGATTTTCGGGCACATATCCAAGCAGCTGCAGCACTCCGTGTACAAATCGCCCAAACAGTTGAGGCATTCTTGCAGACAAGTCGCATTGCTCAGCTTACACTGACAGCTCTGCGTTAAGAGGCACTTGGAGACGATTGAACCGCAAACGAATTCATTGCAGCCATCGCGCGTGACGTCATTGGCCGTGGTGAGCAGCTGACAGCCGAACGCCAGCAAAATGATGAGCAATTGTATGACCGCTGGCGTCGCTTGCCGTTTATACATTTTGCCGATGATAAGAAAGCGCTTGGGATTTCACGGCAATGACGATTACAATTTATTTACGACGTTACGTATTTACCGCGTTTCTACGTTGTATACGCTTTAAGGATCAGAGATAAACTGTTGCTGCGTGTGTACAAACAAACTGTTAACTACTCTAAACACAAGTGTCGCTCTTACGACGCGACCAAAGAGTGTGTCTCATTCTTTGTGTTTCTGTTTTTTGCAAAGAGAATGAAAGTGTGAAGTTTTAGTGGTGTGGCATTTTTTTTCTTTTGTTCTTGTCATATTTATTCACACACACACACACTTCTTGTAGACGAAACAAGTTAAGAGAAAAGGACACAGAAACGACTAAACTCGTCGCACAGGTAAGTGGCAGTCTTAGCTGCATATGTCTATCTGTATGCTCAAATTTCTTGGTTAATTTTCCGCCGCTCATCACGTTTTGTATGTGATCTTCATATCAATTTCACTTGAATTTGTAATCTCGTTGCTTCACAACAAAGGATAACAAATAACAAATTAAATGGGTTCGGGAAACCACTTGACCGTGCTATGCGGCGCTGCGTGCATACTGATATGGCGGCGCTAGTGACGTGCTAAAATTGTGACTACACTGTAAAGATATGGCACAGTGGAAATGATGGAAAAAATTTAAGGTCTCTCGGTAGAAAATATTCATTTTTATTTTAAAGAATTAGTGGAAATAGGTTGAAATAAATGAAGAGTGGGTAGAAAAAGGTCTTAGAGGACTGTGTTTTGAGGTATTTTTATTTCAAACACAGTTAATATGAAGGTAACAATCGCTAAGCTGGCGTCATAGTAGCCCTACTTTAACAAAAGTGGAGAAAAATAAACTTAACATATTGACTTTTTTGAAGTATTTTGTTAATACAACATGTAAGTGTGCTTACTAGATAGAATGCTAAATCTATCGTCTCAATATTTTCAACGCGAAAATCACTATCGGCTATATAGTATACAATAGACGCCTACTGCTAAGCTTAGGTTTTAATTCTCATCCTAGTTGCTCATTTAACCTATATTTTATCGTATAAAGTGAGCGTTCTAGAAATACTCAGACCCTCCAGATTTATTTTATCATATAAAGATAGGGTTCTAGAAATATTCAGATCCTCCAGAATTACAAATTAGTTTTATGAGAAGCATTGTCCAAGCAAAATTTCATTATAAAAAAGTATTTTTAATGTTGGTCAGAAACCGATATCCAATCCATACCAAATTACTACATACATAACTGTAGCCACCAACTCAATTTGTATCATAGTAAGACAAGTGCAAATCTAAAAATAATATCAAAAGACCATAGTAATAAAATTTCCAAATAATTTTCATTTGTAAAAAATCTGAGTGTAATTTTATCTATTGTCGCATTCCGTTATGCTCTGTTGATCATTTCCAAAGTATCTCTTATATCTGGCGCACACGTCTTTGATGAGCAAATGGTTAATTTAAGATGAATGTCAACGAGGCATAGCGCGGTGTACACTCTGTACTAGTATCGATAAACGATAAATATGTAGAAGGGTTATCGATAGATAAAGAATATCGTTTCGATGAATTTATAAAAGAAAACAATAAAACAGTAAAAATAATAGCGTGATAAGACTAAATTTGTATAAAGTTGGCGCTCAATAAATATATAACAAATTTTTTTTATTGAGTTTATGATTTAAACAAATTAAGTTCACATGAAAGTCATTAATATGCATATACAATCGATAATTTATACAATTGAGTTTAATTTTTAAACAAACTTAAAATGTTTTTAGTATTTATTTTCTTCTTTAATCAATCTTTTAGCTTTTAATAAGTTACTTAAACTGTATATTTTCCGAAGAACTGACTTACTCTTGGTCAAAATATTGCTTCTGGAATAGCTCTTATCGAGAATGTACTGAAAGATTGTATTCTTTATTAAAATTTTTATTCCAACTTATTCATTTAAATTCTACAAAAGAATTTATTAGCTTCTTTCATTAATGAACTTTATTTTATTAAACTCTGCAGTCGTATATTCTTTCATCAAATTGTGGAAACATTTTTAACAACAAATTTCTAATTAGTTTCACCTTCATATGAAAGAATTATCGATATTCGATTCCCATTCTATTGAGTAAAATCATACGATTATTCCAAGTCTTTAGCAAGCATCCACATACGGCTGCTCAGCGTTCCACCTCTACGCGGCGCATACTCTTTAAGTATTGTTTTGTTATCCAATGCCAGTGGTGACTACGGAGAGATTACGAAGTCACAAAAATGCGCAAACAATGAGAAATCAACATAACATGGGTCCATAAGTGATGGTGTGTGTGTGTGTGTGTGCGAGTGCGACTTTGTCATTTCAGCATTTATTGTTGTTCAAGTGGATGTTCGTATGTGTATGTATGTATGACTGTGTGTAGATACGAAGTGTTTTTAAATAGTCAACTTACATATGCATAATATTACATATCGACATAATTACACAGTAACAAACGAACAAACATATAAATGCTAAGAAGCTGATGAGTGATTGCGGGAGGTACATGACTGGTGGGTTTCAAGTGAATGCGATGCTATGAGTGGTCTATATTATACACATGTTTGTATAATTCATAAATAAATTTTATAAAAAAAGTTAAACTTAAATAAAATTGTATAGATGTATATTTAAAATATACTAAAATAATTAATAATAATATTTTAGTATTATTTTAAGATGTGACATTTTAAAAAAATCTATTTTTTTTTTTAATTTTTTACTTATTCGATAGTTTATGCTTTACAGTTTATACCCGTGAAAGCGGTAAGGTCGTATCTTGAAAAGTCTTAAGTGGCAGCGTTCTAAAGAGCAACCGCTCGCAGATACGACCTTTTTGATTTGTCGAAAATTATCAATATGACATCAAAAAGTTATTACCAAAAAAATTAATTTTTTTTCTCAAAACTACGCCATTTTGTTAAATTTTGATATTTTTTAAAAATCGTTGGTAGTTGTATAGGAATTACCTTCAACTTTAATAACTTTTTTGAATTTTTGAGTTTCAGCTACTCATTCGGCCGGAATCATGTCAGCAGTTGGGGAACTTTTTTTTTCGGCACCTCCCAAGACAGCACGTAAATAATTTATTTTTCAATATTTTTGGAAAAAAATCTTAAAATATAGTTTACCTTATTATGTCCAAAAAACTTCGAAACAAACGATCGAGTACTTTCTTTAAAATATAATTGATGAAAATCGCCTAATTTTTCATAGGCGTATAACCCCTTAATATATTTTTTTAATGTTATATAAATTTAATTTTAATTAAATCCATTAAATTAATATATTAATAATTTGAGATGATATATGGACTTAACAATGTTTGAAATATTATTTGTTTTTGAAGATATTTTCTTTTAAAAATCGTATTTATAAATAATTTTTATTAAATATTAATCGCTAAGTGTATAAAAAATGAAGAAAATCATATATTTTCAAGGATTGGCCAATATTTGTCCCAAAGTAGCCAGTTGACAGACTACTTTAATAACCACTCTTATAATTCACTCAATATTCTCATATATTCCGTTTAAGTGAGCAAAACCACAAACACACACACCTCGGTAATTGATCACATATACACACAGACACTTACACACACGTAGAAATGTAGATACTTAAGCGCTTATTGAATTTATTATTAATTAATGCGAAGAAATAATAGATTCTGCTCATTAAGCCGCTCTTTGCTCAACCGCTCTTAAACAATGGCGCTCTTAATTTTGCGCTCTCCGCTTTAGCACGCCTCTTCTAATATTTTCTATGCCTCATTGTGGGCTTTGTTGTGTTTCTGCTATTAGCGCTTTAATGTCGATTTGGTTTGAGTTTTTGCGTCTCACCGTGTGACTACGGGAACAAGTTAACCAGAGAAATACATTTTTGCATTATTATTAGTATGGGCGATACATACATACACAAAGACACATATATATTTTTTATTATTATTAATTGTTGTACGTTTAGAAATCAGGTTTTAAATACACATTTGTTGATGTTTGCGGATATCAGACAGTGGAAAATTCTAAAAGATTCGATAAATGAGTTTTTGATTTTTTAAGAAAAAATGGCTGTAAATATGCCACTACGATTGTATGAAATGCTTTTAAATGCTGAATAAACGAAATTGATGAATAAAGTAATCCAATTTTGCTGTGGTTTAATGACATTAGGGTGGCACGTTGTAATAAAAATATATATTTGCCTGAATAATGACTCCTTTTTAATTTATTAATTATATTTTAAATACACAAAATTTATATACAATTTATTTTTAACAAAAAAAATGATGTTTTTATTTATAAATTTAAAATTATTTTTCCACGAAAAAAAATATTATTTACTACGAGAGCTATTTTTATTTAATCTTTAAACAAAATACTAAATTTTTAACTTAAATTGCACAATAATCAATCCTTCAATTCTCCAGTCCTTTCACTCTCACCCACTCCTTTCATTCACCGCCGATCTCCTCGTAGATGCCTGCTGCACGGGTCGTTGGCTCAGCTGTTCCAGCTTCATTTCGGCGGTGCAATACAGTTGTAATGCCTTTTGCATAACAAAAACAAGTCCAACAAAGAAAACGTTATAGGCGATTGGGTGATTTTGCAACATCTTCAACATTTTGAATTTTTAAGTTTTTTATATGAATTTTAAATAAGCTGTGTTTAAGCGGAGCGAGCGCTAATGCACTTGTTTTCGGCAGTGGCGTTGAGTGACTGATTTTTGGAAGTGAAGTGCCATAGAATTATAAGCTAAGATAAGAAGGTAGTTTTTTTAGGTTAAAGTGCATTAGGTTGCTCTGTGAAAAATCAGATAAATTTAGGATAAACTTATTTTTAACACAAAGTAGGTAAATTACTCGCCTCTTGTGATAATGCCTTTGTGTTCGACGCATGCTGTGCTGTTTATGTATCCATTATTATCAATAATGACTTCTAAAGAATTCTTTTGTTCGTTGACAAATCATTTGTTAAAGATAATATAAATATTAAATATTTGTTTTATATAAGAATTTGTAATTTTATTTAAAAACACAGGGATGTTGCATGGAAGTCGAACTTAGATATTTAATGTTTCCAAAATATTTTGGAAATATATATTAAATATTATACTTGTCCAAAATCCCAAAGCAAAGATATTTATATTGAAAATTTTAACAATATTATGCTGAAATTTCTTGGGGGGGCGAACAGATAAGTATTTAATCTCACTACGATGGCGCCCCTATCGAAAGAGAAATTTATGTGGAAAATGTGGAATCGAGTAATATAGGACGGTGATTCGATTCCTGTTTTCGGAAGGGAAATGTGACGTCAAATCGAAGATCGCTTGGATGCTATATAGATACTGTGACTCTCCTCCTTCGATGGCGAATGTATTATGTTTTAAAAAACATAAGTTTAATGGTACAAATTCCAAGATCGCCGAAGCACCGAAGTTCGAAAGGTGATGACCACCATTTTTTGAGACCACAAGGTGAGATCCACATCGTCAAATTATCGGATTCGTCTACGAACTCTCACAGACAGTTATTCTCCAAATTTGAATCTTTTTCGAAATCGAATCGAAGTCAAATCGAGGAGCGTATGGATTCTATATACTGTGGCGATCCAAAAATTTCGGTTTAACGAGATTTAACGTCGTCGCAAATGTTGCGAGACAGGTGTCCCGTAGTTTTGAACCATAGTTTCGAAGGAGTGTTTGTGTTGCTTTGTGGCCGCCGATTAAATATTAATTCAATGGTGCATATTCGACACCAATGAATTGTCTGTGATCTCTATGCGGCGAACATGCTCCGAAGACCGAAAGGTGATGACCACAGTTTATTTGAGACCACAAGGTGTGATCCACATCGTCAAGTTATCGATCGTCTGCGAACTGTTTCCTTATAGATAGTATTCTCCAAAATTAAACCCTTAAGACTACTTTTGGTTCCCAAACTTGGAAAATTCATTCATCTTAGAGATATTTGGGTCGCACGTGCTGTGATAATGCTTGTAGAAATTACCAAAAAGTGATTACCAGATTTGCTTTAGTGATCCTATTAAGGGGTTAGGGGTTGTCAGGATTTTCAAACAATCAATTTTTCGTTATCTTAAAAATATTCTCTGAAAATTTAAAGTTGATCCGATAATAGGATTTCGAGTTATTCGACAAATAACAAAGATCGCTCGGGGGCTACAAAACGCTCGTGTGAAACTTTAAATGCGTTTTTCTCAAAACTATGTTTTTTGAACTGGTGACAACTGTAACTCGAAAAGCGCTAGGTAGATTTTAATGAAATTTATTCAGCTTTTAGAATGCAATTTTAATTTTTTTTGTAAGACCAATTAACTGTTGATTTTTTCCTGAAAATCTAGAAAAAAATTCCCTGAGGCCGCCAGGACCTTGTTTTGAAACTGGGTCAACACAGACAGCTATAACTTTGGAAATTATAATTTTCGTGATTTTAAGTCGAAATGCCATATTATTACTTTTGTATGATTAATAGCAGAAAAAATTACCGAAAATTATAATTTTTTCGTGTCTCTGATCCTTAACCCCTTACAGACCCTTCATATTTTCTATAACGAATATTATTTTTTATTAAACATTTATTATTATTTTTTATTTTAGTTATTATAATTTATTTATTGTGCGACACAGACCATTTATTATTAATAAATATTTAGTTAACATACAAATTAAACAGATAACATAATATTTACAAGGCAGCTTAGACTTAAGTTGGGTAAACATATCTCTTAATTAAACACTAAGCAAAAAAAATTTACAAAATCTACAATTTTTATACTAGACTCACTATATATAATCGTATATTCATTATAACAGTATATGCATAGGATTATAAGAGTGCTTTTGCATATATATAAAACATAACATATAAGGACGTTCCGTTATATATAAAAATGTGTGCTACAAGTTTAGGTTGAGTTTCGTATGAGATTACAAGTAGTAAGGGTTTAGTATACGTATGTATATATATGAAAATCGTAATCGTAGAACATTTTTGCGCTAATACTCAGTCCGAAACATTCCAAAAAAAAAACATACACTCTCTAGTATAGTACTACACTGACATAACCAACAATGTATCTGCCCAACAGCAGAGCATCCACTGTAGTCCAAACGAGCGCTCCCCCCAATTACTACTTTAAATGCTCAACATGAATTTAGCACTTAATTTATGTAATATTTATTAAAAATAACCACAACGACGACTTGCTGACTCGGCGGTTCCGCATGCTGCTCATCGCACCGATATGCCATTTATGGTGATGACATTTCCAGCCGTCGGTTCAGGTTCGTAGACCTCATCGTTATTGCGCATCTCATATGGCGCATCGTAGAATTGCTCGCTGGGTATTTGATCGTAGATGTTCTCTGTGCCAAAAAAATTGAGAAAAAAATTAATTAATTTGTTGTTTTCACGCCACAAACTGAAATATAAGTTTCGCTGGTAAAAAAGCGTCACATTTCACACACCTGGCTTGCGGCCAATGGTTCCATTACCGTTTACACTGCCACGTCCATTCACTTGGAACGTATTGAATGTCGCTGGCGGTCCATTGTCCAAATGTAATCGGTTGTTCGCCTCCAGCGTCGAGTAAGACATCACCGCCGCATTGCGTTCATCTTTGGTCTCTGCCGCCTGCACATTCTCGGTATTCTTTACCGGTCGCGCCTTGTTGCGATGCAGAAATATGAGCCCGATAATGAAGAGTAGTAAAATGATGACTGTGGCGCCGATCGCAATGCCGGTACCCAAGCTGGAGCTCTCTTGTGCCTCTGTGGCGGCAACTTCACAACGTGGCTCATCGCCACTCCATGTGCCATCTTCGGTGCACTTGCGCAGATACTGTCCGATGCGGTTGTAGCTCGGTATGCAGTGATACTCCGCCGAGCCGCCATATAAAGTGGATTCATTCACCACAATGACGCGTCCATTCTCGATCATCGGCGGACGTCCGCAGTCAACAGCTGTATGAAAGTTAAATTGTATTAGAAAATTACAATAAAAGTTATAAGTCTAATTATGCTTACGTTTGCAACTTGGACTTTTCCCCGCCCATTTGCCGTTCTTCTGGCAGACTCTTGTATCATTACCGATCAGCGTACGTCCTTTCGCACATTTGAATTTCGCCTGTGAGCCCACTGAGTGATCAGCAATATCGACAATTAGATTTTCGCTGATGTCCGGCTCATCACAAGTGATCTCAATGCATGCTGGTGTTTCGTGACTCCATGTGCCATCGTCGGTACACAACCGCCGCGAGACACCGTCCAATTTGAAGTTGGGATTACATTCATATAATACTGCTGCGCCATAGTATGTGACATTAGTGGCCAGCGTCACTTTGCCGTTCGTAATATTGGTTGGTATACCGCACTCAACATCTGGAATACAGATATAGAATAATTTTGGTATTTTAATTTTGGTTTTAGACAATAGAGGAAAGGATCTTATGGAGAAAACTAATGGAAGAAGAAATATTGTCGATATTCTGTTAAACTTGGAGTCGATACTCATGAGCAGAGCTTGAAAGAACCACAAGATCCATATCGTAACGAAATCAGTTATGTCGTACAAACTCATGGTCGTGATCTCATGAGACTTTGTCTGTGACTAACACATACCAGTCGATGGACTAATCTTTTCATCATGATATATACCTAGATGCCTGATGAAATTAATTTTTATCTCTAGATAATACTTACACACACATTCCGGTACCGCACCACTCCATTGACCATTATCTTCACATGTAACAAGAGCTTCTCCAACCATCTTATAGCCGCGCTCGCAACGATATTTGGCCAAAGCGCCAATTCTTAGTGAAAAATTAAACATAATCATTAGTAATTTGAAGATGGAGGAATAAAAGGAAGGCTTGGTCACTCACTTATAGGTTTGTGCGCTGTTCTGTGTGGAGTCGGCGGTACGGATTAGAGTACGTCCGTACATGCGGTCATTGCCCGTCACCGAGAGCAAACTGTGAGCGGCCAATACGGGTTCGGAGCAGCGGATCTCTGCAAAGGAACGGATTAGTTAGAAACGGTAACATTAAGTTAATATATTTTACAATAATGGACTTACCTTCACACTTCGGTGAGGCATCGCTCCAAACGCCGGACTCCAGACATATGCGCCTTGGCACGCCACTCAGCTTGTGCGACTGTGTACAACTGAAAGTGACTTCTGAACCCACATATGTAGTATTCTGTGTATACTTTATGGAACCGTATGGTATGGGTGTTATGATGCCGCAGTCGATATCTGTAAAAGTTTTTGAATATATTTAATATTCAATAGGATGGGTTTGCCATCGAATCAATGGTAGTAGTTGTAACCAGAGGCTATTTTAAGAGCTTCCATTGCAGGCTTAATACTCACATTCACAGAATGGTGCATCCGTATTCCACTCGCCGGTCTCCAAGCATTCCAAAGTCGGATTGCCGCGCAGCACATAACCCGGATCGCAGTTGTACTGAATCTTCGAGTGCACATTGTAGTCATAGCCCACCACGAACGAACCAGCTGGCACATGCGGCGTATCACAAGCGACCAGCTCGCATACCGGCGCGTCACCAGACCATTTACCCTCTTTGGTGCAATACAACTCCGACGGCCCGTCCAACCAGTAGTCTTCTTCACATTCATATTTGACCATCGAACCAACGGTCGTCGACGCATTCACCAATACTGCATGACCCCGATCGGGACGCGCTGGTGCACCGCAATCGACGAAACGACATGCTGGTGGCTTGCTGGACCACTCACCGCCGAGGCCACAGGAAATTATCTACATTGCAAATAAAGCGCATAAAATATTAATAAAGTAGTAGTAAATAAATTAACATTACAAAACACACCAAACTGGCGCATAAATCAATTTACGCGACTTGACGTGTTATTGAAAACAAAAGTCTCGACTCACCGGTTCGCCCACCAGCACATAACCGGCCTCGCACACATAGGTGGCCGTCGAGCCGGCGCGCTTGTCCGTCACACTAACGCTGCCGCCGGCGATGCGTGGCGGCTCAGGACACCAATCAACCAGACATTCCGGCTGTTTGCCCGTCCAACCAGTCAGCTCACAAGTGCGATTCTCATTGCCAATGAGCGTGTAATTTTCGTGACAAGTGTAGGTCGCCTGCACGCCATAGCTGGTGCGTTGCTCCGACAATAGAATGGCGCCATGCTCCAGTTGTGGCAGCGGACCGCAATCGACATCTGTGGTGAAGTGAAAGGGTTTATATATATAAGAATTGTGCTTGGTCAACAATTGTCTATGGATTTATGAACTGTACTTACATTTACATGTCGGCGCTCGTCCACCCCAAGTGCCATCCGCGCGACAAGTGCGCTCTTCATCGCCGAGCAGTGAGTGACCCTTTGGACATTCGTAGATGATCGTGTTGCCCAGCGTGTAGTTGCGTCCAATAACTGTGGTGTTATGCTGTGAGTCCGGCGAGCCGCAAGAGAGTGGGGCTGTGTAAATTTAGTAGAGTGAGATGGAGAGAGTTAGTCTTTGAGTAAACAATTAGCATTTGAAAGGTGGCTTGCAATTAACTCACAATGCTGGCATATAAAATGCAGATAATCCAAATTACAGCCCACATCATTCCACAACCAGTTCCGTCCGCCATCCAACACCACACAATTCTGCTCGCCATTATAGTTGTTCGGTTGATCTTTGCCCCAGGCCGGTTTCTGCACCACTTCACCTATAAATATTCGCAATTTATTAAATACAGTTACACAACAAAGCTTTGTAATTTATTTGAAAATTGAAAATTTGCAATGCCGCAAGGTCATTAAAGCGTCGCTTTGTTGCCTTACACACGCAGACACTTGTAAGCCTGTCTTAACACCAACACCGTCCAAGCTTATATAATTAATTATGTATAAAATCTCACTTTCTGCATAAACAATGCATAGAAAATGGTTAATTAAAATGCGCTGTAGCACGCAAAAGACTTTCGTTTTTCAAAGAACATTTTACAGTTTGTCCAATTATGGCGCCTTGGCCAACTGCATTTGCATACAGCAATTAGCATACATTCATACATATGTAAGAGTATGTGTGTTTGTGTGGCATTAATCACGCCCATTATAGTTAATATGGCATTCAATAAAGTGTTGTGGCCTTTTCCTTTAAGCGCACACTGTTTGTTTTTGTGTTTGTTGCCTTAACTGGATTTTCTATGAGCTCAACTAAATAATTTTTACATATGAATAATATATTATCGGGTTTCGCTTTGTATTGTTTTTGGGGCGCCTTTGTTTTGTTAATTTGGCTTTGTTTGGTATGTCGAATTTTTCTATGAAATAATTTTGGTCATCAACATTGGTTTTCAATGCCACTTTCTTATAGACTTGCACTAGCTAAGACATGGTCATTGTATTTTCGCCGGTACTTTTTGTACTTATATAAGATTTCGTAAACAGTGGAAAAATATTCAAATAGATATATATGGTGGTGAAAAGCGCTATACATGATAGGGACCCACTCGACACGAAATTAAAATTAACAAGTAAGGAAGAGCTGAGTATGGGTGTAACCGACTGTCCCAATTTCAGTCGTCGGACGAAGACATATTATTAGAAGAAAAATATTCCCTCTGAATTTCTTCAAAATATCTACCAAAATATATTATGGTAAAAAAATTATTAGAAGCACTGTGGTCCTCATTTTCGATATATGGGGCCTTGAGAACTTATGGTCCGATTTCTGCTATTTTTAGAGGGGCATTGCTACACTATAAAGGAAGTATTTGTGCAAAGATCCGATTCACTAGTGCTTACTTTATAAATTGTAAAGTAATCGATTCAGATCGACTTCAAGGTAGGCGTGGTTGTGAACCGATTTGGCTTATTTTCATAAAATATCCTTGGGGTGCCAAGGAAATATTATGAACTGAATTTCATTGAAATCGGTCGAGTTGTTTTTCAAGTGGTTGGAGCCACGCCCATTGAAAAATTGTTAAATCAATTTGAGTGCAGCTCTTCTGTACCATCTTTACCATGAAATTTAATGTTTCTGGTGGTTTTCCCTACTGAATTAAAGCATTTTTAGTAGTTGTTAACATAACCTTCGTATGGGAGGTAGGTGTGGTTATAATCCGATTTCCGCCATTTTTATACTGTTTAAGGAAATGAAACTTTGTTGCGAGAGTATAAAAATAATTTAAGTTAAACAGAACCCTAAAAAATTTTGGTTTTAAAAATGAAAGTGCCTAGCTTCAAATGATTTTTTATTTTTTTTTTCATTTTGAAAGCTCGTTTTGTTCTCATATTTCAGTAAAACATCTTTGCTACTACTAGACATCTTCTGAGCATATTTTGGTCACGAAAAAGTTGCTAATAAAATAATCAAATATCAAAGAGCAAAGTGGCCCAATACTGCGAGCTTAACCAATCATTAAGAAATTTTGTTAATTTATTGTTATACAATTTATAATTTTAAAGTTTTAATGAACTACATTTTCGTAAAGCCAAATATATACGCGACCTTCTAAATTTCTCAATACATTACGTCCCCAAAACACTCTAATTAAATTGAATCAGTTGCACCTTACTAATTAATCTCAATATCTGAAGACTAGTATACTTTATTAAACTGTACCCTTGAAACCCCTAGAAATGAGTCTGAAGCAATCCAGACTCCGAAATAACAGAACAGAAAAAAATACCAACATATGAAGTTTCAAAAAGTTTTACCCAAATTCAATATTACCTTTAGGACTCTCATAAAAACCCGAACTCAGTATTGAAAACTATTTCCAGAAAGCATTACTATTTCAAATCTCTTGTTTCCGCAGAATTCAACTCATTTTGAAATAGAATGGAATATCTTTGGGTAACTGTAAAGCTTAGTTTTTAGAAACGATTATCAAAATAGTAACAAGGTAAAAACCGCATTGTTTTGACACTTTTTTTAATTATCATTATTGTACCTGAAAGGTATTAACAATAAAAATCAATAATTAACAGTTAACTAGCGGGAATTTTGCACAAAACTCACCACCGCATATTCACCACAAGTTGATTATTTACTATGAAACTACCTGCTTTGGTCAGTATATGTGGGAACTAAAATTTTGGAGGAACATCAGTCTTCCTTCAACGTGCCTTCATTACCTTTATGTTACAAACTCAAATCTTAGTTTTAACTAAAGCATTATTTCAAGATGGTGTTCAGAGAAACAATGGTTACACAACACTTTGGCTTTATGTTCTTCGGATTTGTCATATTTTTACAAATATGTCTGAAAGTTTTTTGCAATCTAGAAACTAAGATCGAGCACTTGGGCGATATACCGAGCATGAAGCCAAGCGACAACGCTTCTGAAGCGGCTAAAAAAACCAAAAAATGCTAGAAGCAGAGAAATATAGCGCTAAACCTAATGAAGTTCATGTAATTTCATGATATTCTATTATTTTAGACAATAAATATGCGCATTTAACAGAGAGTTTACTTTATCTTGTATGGGGTAGTTATATAGGGTAGTCTAAGAAATGGAAAGTGTTTAAAAAAATAATTAAAAATTACTATTTTTGGATATTTTAGGATCGCATAATAGCGAAATTATGGAAATAAAATTCGACAAAAATAAACATAATCAAAAAGCGCTATAGAAGTTGACACTTTTCTCCATACATTAGTCGATAGTCAGTTTTATAACTGAGGAAGGTCTAAGTTGCTTTACTTTCGAAGAAGATTTGCATTAAGAATCCTGTAATTGTAACCATAGGTTCCTAGCTCATGATTAAACCTCATTGCTGTTCTCAAAGGCAATTGGTCCACCACGAAACATGACGTTAAAACTCCATAATATTCATACCTTTTTGTACAAGTTATGGGCCGATCTTTTTGAACAATATTATTTTGAATTTTCCGACATGATTTTTTGTAGGTTCACTGTATACTTTACCGCTTTCGTATCTTATTTACATCCTGGTCATTCTACTTGTCATAAGACATGTATAGTTCTGTGTTTTCTTTCGATCCTGTAGCTCTAATTTTCCCCACTTTTCTAACGAACTCTGCCATATATCGTCGATAACTCGTTTAATGTCTCTTCATCTATAGCACAGTATTTATATTTTAGCTAAATCAGAAATGTGCCACATCACCTATGTGATTTGTAAAGTGAGTTTCAGTCATAGAGTGCATGTTTTGGAAATTAATTTTAAAGAATTTTATACATTTAACCGGTGTGTGTTTTCCCATCGGATATTACTAAGCAATATTGGACATAAATGTCAAAGAACTGACAGTCGAATTGACAGCTGTTTTGACAGCTATCCCTCTAGGAAATTGTATATTTCGAAAAATCATCTCATATGTTGAGCAGTCGAATTGACAGCTGGCTGACAGCTATCCCTCTAGGAAACTCTAGACTTCGAAAATTCATCTCATATGTTGATTAATTTCTTCCTGAGTCCTGAGTGTACAATCTCACCATTTTGGAACGAGTATAATTAAATTCACTACATCACTTTTGAAATTCACCAATAATTACCACTAACTAAATTAACTAATTACCCCAACAACAATATGCCATTGCCCTTTGCAACAAACAGCATTGAACTTCAATATCTGTTTATTATATAGACAAACCTTGGTACAAACAGAGGTCCAATATAAAATCTTTTCATAATTTTTCCGCCAGCCCCGCAGCCATTCGCCTGTGTATGATTGATCGCCTAATGTCTTTGCAGCCCATTGACCAACATCAGCACCGGACTGTTGACTTTCGTAAGGCGTACAAGGTTTTACGCCATAAAGGCGAACTTATTTAATTAAACTGGTCTAATTTCATGGCGCTACTCTAACTAACGCAACAACAAAAGCCAACTGTAAGTCGAATGCTCTTTTAAGGTGCGTGTCTGCATGCAGATCACAATAAACAATCAAATGGAACCGGTTTTTTATGACAACAAAAGTTTAAACAAATGAAATATACATTGCGACAATAAAATAAAAAAACTAAATGAAAAATGGCTGCTGGCGAATGAAACGCCAGAGCTCGAAGACTCGAACATAATAATAAATTTTCATTTTAGTGAATTTACAGATTTCGTGACAAATAAATATTTAAATTATATTTTTTCATCGGAGATTTTGCCAACAGGTCCCGCCGAAAAAATGTTCCCTCAGTGAAATTGTTTGTTTAATAAATTAGAATTTTATCAACACTTCGCTCTTACCGTTAACCCATTTCCAGGTGCGCGAAGTAATGCCGGGTTCTTTTTGCGCACCAATCCACACCAGCTGTGTCTTCAGCTCCGATTTGCGTCGTTCCAATTCGGCGAGTATGTAATCGTTGGCGGCACCACGAAAATCGTGCACCAAATTGCCACCTAAAAACAAGAGAATATAAATAAGAAACACGTTGAATAAGAAAAAGCAAAGAAAGACAATAAAATTCTTGCAAATTAATAAAATGCCGCTCGCTTAATTTGCATGTTCTTTTGGCGAACTTCAACACACACTCACCAGTTGCTTCGCACATTTGCTGCGCCTTCTCGAAATTCTCACCCTTAGTTACATGAAATTCATAACAAGTCTTTGAGAATGTCGTCAGCACTGTGTCCACGCTCAGATTGGGGCTGAGACAGCGATCGACGGAGAATTCATCGTTTGTGAAGACTTCCACTTCGCACAAGCTCAAACTGCCCTCCACCCCCACCAGCTGAATGGCCACATATTGGCCAATGAGTGGACGCGCACAGGAGAACGTCTTCGTTATGCCCTCCTCGACGGTGCCGGGATACCAGGCGCAGAGTGGATTACGTTGTAGATCGGCGCTGCTGTTGCCAACACGTATCTCGAGATCCTGCAGCGGCTGGTGGCCACAGCAGCCACGTGTGGTAATGCGCACAACGCGCACGGCTTGTGGCGCTAGCAGGTCAACGCGCCACCAGGGCGAGGGTTCTTTCTGTGTTTCGGAACACTGTTGGCCGTCGGGGTTCTGAAAGATGGAATAATGTGGGCTATAAGCTATGTGTTTAAAAAAATAGTTTTAACTAAGGAAATCAGTATAAATATTAATCTTTGAAATAAAATGTGACTGAAAACTCCTCAATTTATATAATTCCAAATGATCAAACTTAGGATTAATAAATTCCCAGAGTAAATATTGAATTAAATGTTATGGAAGTAATCTAGAGACTTCATTGTGATCTATAAATCACTAATATTTTTCTAGTTCCATGCAAATTATACTTTATTCGATTGGTTTTTATGGAGGTTTTTCAATTCAGATTTTCAGGTATTACTAGACGACATAGTTAGGTTAGGTTAGGTTTGTAGGCAGATCTCTGCAAATACAGAAGATCTCACTTAGACAGTTTTGAGCGCTGTCCGCTGTAATACCAATAAACTCCTAATGGATCAAAAACCCTTAAGATTCAGTAAAACGCTTGGAATCTGTTACGAATTTCTTAAGTCGGCTAATTTCGATTCTAGCCAATTCGCTAGGATCGCCGAAAGTGGACCTTCCGAGGTGTTTCAACCTCAGTCTGGCAAAAGCTGGACAGTGGAGGAGGAAATGCTTAGACGATTCCATCTCGCCTTCCTCCATAAGGCTTTGGCAGCTTGCATCTGCCAAGATCCCAAGTCTCAACGCAATGTCCAGTAAGCACACCGATGCTAAGAAAAAGCAGTTCAAAGGATCTTTTAAGTTCCACAGCTCGGCAAAAGGACCTCGCCACTGCACAGATGCTGGTTGTTGACCAGCGTTTGGCGAGCTCATGCGTGGTCTGCATTTCCAGCGATCTCGCGCAGATGGACTATAGACTACCAACCCGCTCCCATTCCGACGTCGGCGTAGTAGTTTCTCTCAATATTTTTCTAAATATCTGCGCTGAGGGTCTCCGATCATGTTAATTTTAGTAAAATCTTTAAGCGGACTCGATAAATATATCAAGTAAACACTGAGGCCTTCGGGACGCAGACTTTATGATATATAGTAAATATTTTCGGCAGCTAATAATGATCATAAGATCTTGCCGTGACGAAGGAGGGCTTTATGTAGAATCCAGGTTAGAAATGAGATACAAAAAACGATCTAGTAAGAAAGCCGTATGATATAACAAGTTTCTGATCTCAGTAAGTTTGACCAGACTCAGTAGTTTTTACAAATCATTTGAAACATCTCTAAATATCGATATTATATATAATGAATTACAAATTTTTGCATAGTTATCTCTTACCTTATTCCCCGGATTACCATCGTTGGCGTAATTCGCCGGCCCCGCACGTGTGTACGAACTCTGATTGACAGGCTTACGGTAAGCAACATTCGTACCACAAAATGGCAATTCACGCTCCCAACCAGTCCTCGGATCACATCTGATGGATCGTGGGCCGAAGAGCTCATAACCTGAATCGCAATCGTATTTGGCCTCAATGAAACCCACATCACCGGAGATGGTCTGTACTTTGGCATTAAGCGGCACGGCAGGTTGGCCACAAACTGTAAGTACAACAATAACAATAATGAAAATTTTATATAAATAAATGCGCTTAAAGTAGCGGTAAACTAGTTGGAAATGATAAATATTTATTTAATAAATGTGAGTGTATGTGTATGCTAACTTGCTAGGCGTGATTTGCTAAATTAGAAAAGTGTCAACGCGCACAAACCAAAAAGAAAAAAATCGAAAAACTAAACCAGGTTGCAGTTCGATAACACTTGGTCGCTAAGTAGTTAGCAAACAAGCGCTATTTTTAAGCTTTAACGCTTTGCAAACAACAACAACAATACAATAAAAGTAAAGCTTTGTATTTCATATAAACGGATAAAGCCAACTGACAGGCTGACAGCCAAAGCTTGTGACTGCGTCTGTTAATTAACCATAATTACTTAACAATATTTTCACAATTCTTTGATATTTTTCAAAACAAATTTCATATCATTGCAATTGACAAGCGAAATAATACACGGAGCTTTCTTAGAAATTCATGAAAAAATATCTAAAAAAATTAAAAAAAAAAATTGAGAAAATCGTTTTTCTTTCTTCTATGCTTATAAGTATATTACCGTAATAATTCCACTGATAGTCAGTAAGGTACATAAGTATGTTATTTGTACATACTATATCCACATAAGGTATACAACAACACATTAATTTGTCTTGTCAACACAGAGATATGTAGGCTTTTCTACCGTTTGGGTTATTGAACTGTCACGCAACATTTCTTACTGAACTACTACTATTTGTTTTTGTTGTTTCAGTCTGCTACGGTAAAAAAGCAAAAAAAACTGTTAGAGATGCCGGTTGACTTTGTCAACTACATGCTGCATCCGTCTCATCAACTAGGCGAGCAACAACAAGACTCTTCATACATATATACGCATACACCTACATAGGCATTCCTAAGCTCTCTATATACATATATAAGTATATATACATTTGTCAACTATGTATGTACTCGTATGTTTTATATGCACCTCCACCGCAAACTTTTTTGCATTTTGCTCGCATTGTTTTACCAACGTTTTTTTGTTATTGCTCAACAGCTGCGTATAATCTATGCATGAGCTTCTATTTATGAACTGCACTGTGAGTGTACATACATAAGTGTGTGTGTGGGCTGCAGATTTAGTGCATTCGTTCGTTTGTAGGGGGCGTAAGTAATATACATAAGTGTAAGTATGTATTTCCAGTCCACAAGTGTTAGCGGCGTTGTTCATATGCCTTTTTAGTATGGCTTAATGCCGTTATTTCATAAATCAAACGAATTTTGCCGTTGTTCATAAACGCTTTTGTTTATTGAATTTTGTACTACAGAGACTTTGTAGTGGCGTGGTTCAAAAAATTTCATGATATACATTGAAGAAATTTTATGCTATAAATTTTGAAAAAAATATTATGATAAAATTTTAAAAACTTTTATGCTATAAATTTTGAAAAAATATTATGATATAATTTCAAAAACTTTTATGCTATAAAATTTTGAAAAAAAATATTATGATATAATTTCAAAAACTTTTATGCTATAATTTTTTAAAAAAATATTATGTTATAATTTCAAAAACTTTTATGCTTTAAATTTTGAAAAAAATATTATGATAATAATTTTTTATTTTTGAAAAAAATATAATATGATGATATAGTTTCAAAAACTTTTATACTTAAAATTTTGAAAAAAAAAATATTATGATATAATTTCAAAAGCTTTTTTGCTATAAATTTTGAAAAAATATGATGATATAATTTCAAAAACTTTTATACTATAAATTTAAAAAAAAAATATTATGATATAAATTTGATAAAAGTATGCTATAAATGTGATTTATAAGGATAATGACAAAGTAAAAAATTTATACAAAGAAGTACATACACAAATATGTAATGACAGAAACTTGTTTTGATAAATTTATTTGACTTGACATGAAATAGAGTTCGCGTTTCTCAAAAACTATTTTTATATGAGTAGTTTAAGAAAATTCCATATTTTCGAAAAATTTTGAAGCAAAGTTGTCACCAAATATTATTATTAACCCATACGATTACCCTCCTCCCGCCCAACCGACGCGTGGGGCGCAGTCCGCATACGAGCGGAATTTGCCGAGTCTAGAAAGGCAAGAGATTTTTAAGCGTCCGGTTCTCAAACTGCTAAGCTACAGAAACAAACATTTCAACAGCTGAGAATTAAAAATTTATAAAAACAAAAAGTTAAAAATTTCTGAATATTACTTATTAAGGGAAGACAAAATAGTTTTTTTATGCTAAATATTGAGTCAGATGGATCAAATGTGCTGGAATGCGAATTAAAATCATGACATATTCGGCAGAATGGTTCATTTAACTCAAAATTTGTTCTAGACGATTTTAGAAATAATGGTCTAAACTGCCTGGATGAACGCAATGGAACATTAAACTTAATATCAGACAAAAGGAATGCACTACAAACTAAACCATTCAGAAGTTTTACTAGGAAAATTATACCAAGCATTTCTCTGCGACTAGTGAGTGTGGGAAGATTTATAAGTAACTAAATTATTTAAATCCAATTGCAACTCAGTCCTTTCGTTATGAGAAGTATATGATTTAAAAAGTTTTACATCATCCGCATATAATAAAATTTCTGAAAACTTAATTACTGAAGGTATATCATTGATGAACAACAAGAACAGAATCGGGCCGAGATGACTACCCTGTGGAACCCCTGAAGTGACACTAATTGAATCGGATAATGTATTATTAAATAAAACTTGTTGTTTTCTGTTAGTAAGATATGAGGATACCCATTCAAGAAGTCTTGGTTGAAAACCAAGAAGATTCAGTTTTTGCAAAAGAATTGAGTGGTTTACTCTATCGAATGCTTTACTAAAGTCTGTATATATAACATCAGTATTCTTATTATCTCTAAAACCCATTACTAAAAACACATGGTTTACAAATTCAAGCAAGTTTGTTACTGTAGATTTCACTTTACAAAATCCATGCTGAGAGAATGAAATTAAAGAAGAGATTAAGAAAGTTATTTGGTCAGTGACAATAGCTTCAAAAAGTTTGGGTATAGCTGACATTTTAGCTATACCCCTATAGTTCTCAACAGATGATCTAACTCCACTTTTATGCAAAGGTAATATAAAAGAGTTTTTCCACATTGACGGAAAAATACCTTGTTTAAGAGATAGGTTAAAAAGCTTAGTTAAGGGCAGATAGATATATTTTGCGCAATTTTTAAGAAAGCTTGAGGGAATCATATCAGGGCCATATTTAAACGAATTTTTTAACGTAACTAAATAATTTAACACATCTGTTTTAGAAATAATTGGTGTATTAATTACAGTACTCGGACATAACACTTGATGATATGGCACATTCATAGGGTAGTTTGAACAATAATTGGATTTGAAGAATTCTGCAAACATATTAGAAATAATATAATTGTCACATGACATTGTTGATTTATATTTTATCGCGGACGGAAAATTTGAAATCCTGCGTTTGGAGTTAACGAAACCATAAAACAATTTCGGATTACGAATAATATTATTTTTTACTTTGATTATGTAGTTTTTATAACATTTTTTGTTAAGTTCCTCAAACTGACGACACAATTTAGAATATTTTAAATAGTCAACAAGAGCTCCAGTTCTTTTATAAAGTTTAAAAGCACGAGCTTTTTTATTAGTGTTTTAATAGTGTTTAAATTTATAATATATATTTAAATGTACATGTAAAAAAATATAAAGAATTTTTTGCAATTCGAACTAAAACGCTAGTTTTGAATTAATTTATATTAATTTATTATTTTAATTTAAATTAATTAACAATTAGTTCTGAGAATTAAAAAATTTACTTTACACTCTACCCTCTAATGCGATAATGCCGATCTGTTAGCAACGGCTCCCGCTTTTGCCTATTTATTCCTTCTTTGCTAACTGATCTTCTGATTGCCCCCGTTTCTCCAAATCGACCAATCAAAATTCGCCACGATAGCAATAAGCGCGTATGTAATTAGGACATACGTAAGTAATTAGGAAAAAACGTAACTAATTAGGATTACGTTAATGATGCTGCCATATCGTTCGTAACACTCCCCCCCGGTATATCCTGTTGATCAGGGTGTACCAAACTCATCAAATCTAGAACGGCTATTTTGGCAGCTGGTCTCTCAAAGATGCCGCAAGAGGTCTTCAGAGTAGCGCTTCTGACTTTTCCATCATCACTTTTTCGTACCTGAATCACTCTGCCTTTAGGCCAGCAGTTTCTTGGACTATTGGGGTCAACGATGTACCCAATATCACCGATTTGAATAGGCTTTACATCCGAAAACCATTTGGTTCGCCTGGTTATGGTGGGTAGATACTCCAAAATCCAGCGTCTCCAGAATGCATCGGCTAGTTGCTGTGATGTTCGCCAGTTACGACGCATTAAAGTGGTCTCAGTAACTGGTTCTGCGATTGGCTTAACACCACTTGAGCTACCTAGCAGGAAATAGTTAGGCGTGAGTGCTTCCTCCTCTTCGTGGTCGATGGGGATGTAAGTTAATGGACGAGAGTTAATAGTCATTTCGACCTCCATTAAGACTGCACGAAGTAGTTCGTCACTTGGACGGTTAGTTGTCAGAATTTGTTTCAGTATCTGCTTTACTGACCGGACCAACCGCTCCCAGGCTCCACCCATGTGGGGCGAAGCGGGTGGTATAAAACGCCAATTAGTTGCAGCAGAGGTAAACGTCTTCGTTAGAAGATTTTTATCTAACAGTTCAAATGCTGATTTCAACTCCCTTTCAGCACCTTTGAAGTTTGTACCATTGTCACTCCATATTTCTAAAGGACTCCCTCGGCGGGCCATGAAATTACGTATAGCTAAAATACAGGAGTCGGTTGATAGCGAGTATGCAATTTCGATGTGAACTGCTCTAGTTGTTAAACAGGTGAACAACACTCCGTATCTTTTCTCTGTACTCCTTTTAACCGTAACCAGGAGTGGGCCGAAGTAGTCAACGCCTACGTAGGAAAACGGTCGACTAAATGCTGAAGTCCGGGCTGGAGGTAGACAGGCCATCATAGGTGGTCGAGGTTGAGATGATTTGTTTTTACAATACTGACAATTGCGTCGAATTTTATTGGCCAGTGTGCGAAGTTTTATAATCCAGTAGAATTGCCTTATTTCGTTGATCACTGTTTCCAAGCTGCCATGATGATACTTTATATGAAAATAATTTATAATTAAATGCGTAACGTGATGATCTGAAGGCAACAATACTTGGTCTGGCCGCCCATGTATCTTAACTCTACCGTTTATTCGTAAAACTCCGTAGTCATCCAGATAAGGTGATAGTTTGAAAATATTACTAGATTTGTCAATAACCTTTCCGGATTCTAAAGACTTGATAGAGTCTTTGAAGCTGTCATGCTGGACTTTTCTCCAAAGACAGCGCTCCGCTTTACGAAAATCTTCACTATTTGGTGCATCACCAATGAATTGATTGTCTCGAATAACACTTAACCAAATCCGAGAGCAATACATAGTCATAGCGGTTCCACGAAGTAAACGGTTCCAAGTTGAAAATCTTGAAGGTTCTGGTACTACTTCAAGCTGTTCTAAGGTTGAGTTATGAATGCCGGTAAACTGCGGACGCAGCTCTTCAGTTGAAACACATTGTGCTTCATCAGACATAAACCTCTTTTCATGCGAGAGGTATAAAAACGGTGGCCCCTTAAACCACCGACTGTCGTTCGAAAAGTCAGGATCACCATTCCATTTGGTAGCTTCATCAGCAACATTTTCTCCAGTTGGAACCCAGTGCCATTCCTTGACGTCAGTCAACTCTAGGATTTCACTAACTCGGAAGGCTACGAACTGTTTATAACGGCGATGATCGGATTGTAGCCAAGCTAATACCGTACGTGAATCTGACCAAAAAACGCGTTTATCAATGTGGATAGAGTGCGATTCAATTACATGTTTGGCGAGGCGAGCTCCTAAGAGAGCTGCTTTCAGTTCTAAACGAGGTATAGATACTAACTTAAGTGGGGCTACTCTTGTTTTACTAGCGACCATTGTACAGTTAATTGTATCGCCGTATGAGTATCGAAGATAACACACTGCCGCATAACTGCTTTCGCTTGCATCAACAAATGTATGTAATGTAATTTGAGGAACTCCGTCAATCGTGGTTCTCATGTAGCATCGTGGGATTCTCAAACTCTCAATTTTTGGAATAAATTTAATCCATTTTAGCCACTTGGTAAATTGGTCATCAGGAATTGGGACATCCCAGTCGCATCCAGCTCTCCATATCCCTTGTAAGATGACTTTGGCATATGTTACGTAGAATCCAATTAGCCCAAGAGGGTCGTATATAGTCATCACCAGGCTCAAGACCTCACGTTTAGTAGGTCGCCGTTGACATAGAAATATGTCAGAATTTCTGTACTTAGCGGATACACGAAAGGCGAAATGGTCGCTGGATGTAATCCACCACATGCCTAAAACCTTCTCAGTAGGCAGCTCATTATTAAGATCGAGAGATAGCGCATCTAATGGATGCTCATTTAGGGTAGTCAGTACTCGACTAGAGTTGGACAAAAAATTTCTTATATGAAAGCCCCCTAGCGAATGAATATGCCGAACGTCTTGTGCTAATCTTATAGCTTCTTCTTCAGTATCCACACTCACCAACATATCATCGACGTAGTGATTTTCGATTATACACTTTGAAGCATTAGGGTACTCCTGTTTGAATTCTTCACCATTCTTATTTTTGACATATTGTGCGCAGCTTGGTGAACATGTAGCCCCAAAGGTCATCACCGTCATGACAAACGTAGTTGGCTCATTAGCGTTTGGTTCATACCAAAGAAAGCGTTGGAAGTTCTGATCTTTTTTTCGGACACGAACTTGATGAAACATTTCAGCAATATCGGCAGTGATTGCAATTCGCTTTTGTCGAAACTTAAAGAGCACCTTGTGCAAAGGGGTGGTTAGATCGGGACCTTTCAGCAGCATGCTGTTTAGAGATATGCCATTTACCTTAGCAGCTGCGTCCCAGACTAATCGAATCTTTCCTGGTTTGTTGGGGTTGGTTACTGCAAAAATCGGCAAATACCAGTATTTTTTTACGGCAGCGTCCGATGGCCCTAAACGTCTGATGTACCCCTTCTGCATATAATCGTGAATCTTTTGGTTAAGAGTTTCAGCCAGTTTGTGGTCGCGTTGCATTTTTGTCCGTAGACATCGGGCCCGAAATAAGGCCATTGGAAGGCAATCGGGTATCTGGATGTCCGGAAGCTTCCACAATAAACTGGTCTCAAAATGACTTCCAATACGAATAGTATGGTTTTGTAATTGCTCCAAAGCAGCCTCGTCCTCCGTAGATATTATGACAACAGGTTTGGTTGACACACCCAAGTTGTCGAGGCAAATGTACGATTTGGTAATTTCAAGCAGTTCGGCTGTTGCCGAGCAATCACAAATATGGTAGACATGGTGTATGGTATCAACGTATGGGTCAGGCGTAAGACCTTTCAATGTCCATCCAAGTTTAGATTTTTCTGCAATTGGTTCATTTTCTGCTCCATATAATGATTTTATAGGAGATCCTAATGTCGCGTTATTTAAGCCAATAAGCAGTTGCGGAATGGCGTTCGAATAGGATTGCAATGGCAACCCTTCCAAGTGTTTGAAATCGGACTGCAATTTGAAAGCGTTAAGCGATTGCGTAGGCAAATGAAGCTTCTTGACGGAGCGAACACCCTTAAGAGCAAATTTCTTATGCCCATTTGGAGCTGATATGCTTAGGTCGGCTACGACCGACTCGTTCTCATAACGATGTGTGTCACCAGTCCAACGTAGGCAGAGTGGTTGCGGTGTGCCTCTTACTTTCAGTCGTTTTAAAAGCTCATCATCGATGAGGGTAAGAGACGAACCATCATCTATGAAAGCGTATGTTGACACTCTACAATGGCCTGAGTGTAAAACTACTGGAAGTATTCGAAACAGAGTGCAACTCCCGGTTGAAATATGCGCATTTATATTGGCAGACTGCGCTCTGGATAACACGTTGACGTTTTTTGATGATTTTTCAGCTACTGCTTGATTAAGGTTTAAGTTGTGGAGTAGCGGATGATGATTGTGAGTGCATCCATTAACGCTGCAAGGTTTAACGGCAATACATTTATTCGTTGCATGTTTTCTCAAACATCGATGACATAGTTTCGATTTTCGAACTACTTGCCACCTTTGACTTCGTGGCATTTCCTTGAAAGAGGTACAATTAAAGACTTCACCACAGTTTTCATCGCAAACGATACATCTTACCGAATTAAAATGATGATTAACTGTCCCGCGTTTACGCTCTCTTACCGATTCCTTCGGGACGATAACGCAGTTGGCCCCTTGAGCTAACTGGAATAGCCAATCGCTGAAGTTTTGTAGATTGCATACTGTCAGGGTTCGCTTATGCATGCCCCAGTATGCCGGTAGAAGCCCAGGTAATTTCGAAACCAACCGCTGTTCAAATTCGGGATTATTCAAATGACTAATCAGGCCAGATACTGACATTGTTGCACAGATGTTTTGCACTTCTACAGCAAAGTCGACTATAGATTCCAGATGACTCTCTGATGGAGGAGGCAATTCGTAAATTTGTCGTTGCAAAACACTGATGATCAATTCTGGTCGTCCAAATCTCATTTGAAGCGTAGCCATAATTTGGTTCACGCATGAGGAGTGAAGTAGCAGATTTTTAACTGCCTTCCGCGCTGGACCTTCCAACGCCTGCCGCAGTCGTAACAGATTCTCTTCGTCAGAGAATCCACAAACATCTGTCGATTGATTATAAGCAGCATAAAACAACGGCCACTCGCTGGGTTTGCCATCATATTTGGGCAACTCTTTAGCAAGGCTGTTACGAGACGCCACCTGATCCCTGGTTAGCCGGCGATAAGCTGAGGCTCCAAAAGACAGGCTGTTAGCGTGTCCAGCTGTAGGCAAAGTTGTATGCGTTGGTTGCGGCGGAGGACATTCCGGAAATAATGTCGAGTTCTGTCGCAACTGTTGCTCTAACGACTGTATCCTGTCCAATAACGATTGAAGGATAGGTGCTTGTAGGTTACTTTCACCTCGTTGATCAGATGATGTTCTATTTGGGATATTGTTGTGCTGCGTAGGTCCACTATTACTTACAGAGTTTGCGATTGAAACGGCTCTATTAAAGGGCGCTACAAATTCTGGAGGTAACTGCAATATTTGTGATGGGAGAGGCGCCTGATCCCTCATCCCGGTTGAGACTCTAGGCATTGAGTATTCATCTATGTCATCTTCGAAACCCATTGCGTCTATGCGATCTAGGAAGCTGTGCTGTTCCCTCGGTAAAGCTTCCCGCTGACGTAGAATTTCACTCTGCTCACGTAGCAACTCAGCCCGGCGACGTAGCCCTTGAGGACCAATAGAATTTGCGGAGTGAACAGGAGTTGCGGGTTGGCTTCCATGAAAATGCATTTGTGGGCGTGATACCGTATGCACCCCATCGACACGTGGTGGAGCTCCATACGAGGTGCCCACGTTCAAATTCTCAGCGTGCATCACAGAGATTCCTTGTTCGGCAGGCCTTTCAGTAGAACTGCTTTCTTCCAAATTACTCACCATTGGGAAGCTTGTAGAAGCAGTGAGACTGGTAGCTCCAGCGAAGTTAGCTGGTACAGCGGACATCTCAGGATTGTTAGCACGCAACATTATAATTTCCACTTCTATGGAATGCGCGATGAGGGTAGAGTAAATTTTTTAAGATGTAAAAAAATATAAAGAATTTTTTGCAATTCGAACTAAAACGCTAGTTTTGAATTAATTTATATTAATTTATTATTTTAATTTAAATTAATTAACAATTAGTTCTGAGAATTAAAAAATTTACTTTACACTCTACCCTCTAATGCGATAATGCCGATCTGTTAGCAACGGCTCCCGCTTTTGCCTATTTATTCCTTCTTTGCTAACTGATCTTCTGATTGCCCCCGTTTCTCCAAATCGACCAATCAAAATTCGCCACGATAGCAATAAGCGCGTATGTAATTAGGACATACGTAAGTAATTAGGAAAAAACGTAACTAATTAGGATTACGTTAATGATGCTGCCATATCGTTCGTAACAGTACAAATAAAGCACTTTATTAAATTATGGAAACCATAAACTTTGATATATTTTGAAATGCAGTTGTCCCCAATTTCATAAAGTTAAAATGAAAAAAATTACAAAGTAAAAATATGTAGAAGAACAAGAAAAACTTCTGAAAGGTAATATACAAGTCTGCAACTGCAATTCGAAATGACTTCTGAAAGTCTGTAAATTAGAGAAATTTAGAAATGAATTGCCAGCTATTGAAATAAATCAGAAAAATATTATAAAATGTGTACCAAATAAATTTGAATGTTTTAACTGGTATATAATACAGCAATTCGATCAAAAGTACAACAAAATTTAGTGAATATCAAAATTACATATTTTATACATCTCAGCTAGAAATAAATATAATTTCTACGCTATTTCTGTGTCAAATATTATTTTTTGTTTAGCTACATATTTTTAAACTTTTTCATACAAAAGACTTAAACTTTTTGAATCACCCCTTTTTATTTGAGCCATTTCGAACGACATATGGATGTCTATGCTTGCTATAAATGAACTATAAGCTATACTTTAAATGATTTTTGGAGCACAACGTCACGCTTCATTCCATCCACACACATATTTAAATTTGAGTTTTATTGTATTATTTTGAGTAAATATTTAAATGAATATAGTGAATATGTATATTATATTATACCGAATATGAATCATATATTTGCAGGAAATATAACGCAAATGTACACTTAAGCATAACAACATGTATACATATTTATACAATAACTGGCGATTTACTTTATAAAAACGTAGTCTCTGCGGTGTTTGCTAATTTCCTCAAATTATTAAAGCTCAATTTGCTAATGGCTAAATAAAAGTTTTAATAGTTTAGCAATCAAATTAGATTAGTGAATTAATTGAAATTTTAAATATAATTTCATATTTCCTATTTTGCTGGAGAGCTCGTGTGGGAATTTTATTAAAGGACGTAAAATATTGAAATCTTGGAATTTCACGAATAAATTCAGGTAAGTGTACTGTTGTTCTATAAAATATTACGGGAGTTCTACAACATTTTATATAAGAACAGATAGACGGATAAAGACATTAGTAAACATTGATATAATTTTGTGTACAAGGTCTCCTCTTGGTACCTCTGCTTATAAAACATGATCAAATTTATTACTAATAAAATTTTGTATTAAATTTATTACATATAATATATCCGAACTGAAATTCCTGTTATGTAAATTGAATAAATTTGCCACAAACATGCGCTAATTGTAGCTGTCTCCAGCAACAATGCGAAGCCATTAAAAAGTATTTCTATTGGTGTACGTGTATACATTGTTGAAAATTTAAAGTTGTACTTCAAACAGAACATTTTAGAATTAGAATTTAGAATAGCTAAACACTATGAATATTAATTGCTTAATTGTGTCTAGTACATATATTAAACAATTGCAGTTGCTATTACCTTAATCTTAGCAATAAATACGAATATATACTCGTATATATAGGCACGTAATTTTTTAGCAAGAAAATGTTTATATACATACTTACAAACATTTAACGTGACTATCGTGAGAGCATTTGTGAAAAATAATTACTTTTAATTCCACCTAGAAGTGGGTGAAAAGAATTGTTTGTAAAGTCAGAAACGTATGCGTTATTATATGCAAATATTCTCGTGTTTGAAAAACAATTAAAATCATTTTTAGTATGCCTATAAATGAAATTAATTAAAAAATCTGAGATTAAGTTCAAGATTAGTTGAGTGAGAAGTGAATAAATTTCTTAATAAATAAATATGACACACAAATTTACTTAATATTTTGTGTAAATTGAATAAATTTGAGCAAGAAGAAAGCGAAGTGAGGCATGCTAATTTTGCTTTTTTTGTAAAAATGATTAGTACGATGATCAGTTGTCAATTTATCAGTGAATTAATGTTATTAAACGCTTGGGCATATAAGGGCAATTTATTATTATATATGTATTTGTAAACAGGGGATATTTATAGAGCTTTAATTATTAAATCAAACAATTTCTTTCTATGTAAATTGAAATACTACGTCATGAAAATATTAATGCTGGGAATTAAAGGAAGTTGACACCTAACTAACGATACGTTAGAAAATTTAGTTGAAAGCAGAATCACGTTTAGATTAGAAAATTTTGTTGTTTGATTTTCACATTTTTGGTGCATCATTCTAGCTTGAAATAAAGATAATTAACATTAAATAACTCTGAAACTGTTGGTTGACAAAAAATAGAGAATATATAACAACCAAATTGACAGTAAATTCGGGTTTGCTGCTTAAGTCTTTTGATTCTGATTAAAGTAGTCACAAATGTACATAATATAAAGCAAGAAAGTAAGTGCTTAGGTGTAATCGAATATTTTATACTCTCGCAATTGATTTATTAAATTTGATTACGAGAACACACAATTTGACTCACAAATTGTCATAAAGCCCACCAGAATCATTAAGTATGGTATGTGGGGGCTGAAGTAATAATGCACCAATTTCACTAATTTATACCAACAAGCTACATTATATCCAAGAAAATACGTTCACTTAATTTTGCTAAGATATCTCACATACTTCGTCAAATAAGTAACCCGAAATTCACATTTTAAATTTCCCCCCCTGAGAATATCAATTTATATCAATCGTAAACTTGACTTTTCAACATGGTTGAAACACCAAATGTTTTTTTTCAACATTTTCAACGTTTCGGCAAAAGAAATTTCGCACAATCTCTATGTTCAATATATTTATCAATTTAAAATAAGAATTTCCGGGTACTAATGTGATGCTTACTAACCAAGATATGCGATATAAAGCCAACCCTGTTTTTGAAACCCTATAACTAGGTATATGATAGCAGGGGAAGTTATGACCCGATTTTAAAATTTTTTGGTATAGAGACACACCATTAAAAGGAAATGATTGTCTCTGAATTACATTAAGATATCTGAGAGATTTATCGATACTTTCTGTAAAAAAAATGACCCTTACGCGCTGAGTTCTGCATGTTCGATATCCGGTATCTTGGAAAATTATAGTCCGATTTCGAGAATTTTTCTGAATTGAATTGATGCCACACCTGAATGTAGTATTTGTATAAAGTTTAATACCGCAATATTCATTGATTCCTGATGTATATATTTGAAAGTGATTAGATCAAATTGAATTCAAAATTATATTATATGGGAAGTAAGCGTGGTTATAAACCGATTTCGCTCATTTTGCATCGGTAATAACAGGATGTCAAAAAAATAGTGTGTACCGAATTTTATTGAAATCGATCGAATAGCTTCTGAGATCGAATAGTTTTTGAAATAATATTTTGATCCAAAAATGGGCGATTATACTGAAGTTATCCGTTGATAACAGACATCCAAACATACATACACCCGGATTTCAACACGTCTCGTTATTCTGATCTGATTGATATATACAATCCTATATCTAACTCATTTAGTTTTAGTACTTACGTTATGTAAACAAAACTGTAATACTTTCTTTGCAACATTTTGGGAGAGCTTTATTATACTACTACTACTATACTAGGCTTACATATTAAAAAAATAATGTCACTACAGAAACGATAAGAAAATTGAACAATTAAATTACCACTTAAGCATTAATATAATATAATATTATGCCAGCCAATACACCATATCTATTAACGCAACAAAGTCGTTGAACGCACTTTAATTAAGGAATGACAGTTCATTATACACCATCATTAAACATGATAAGTTTAATTGCTTATAAATATATGCCTTCGCATGCATGCAATATTTCTAATTAAATATATTTTTATTACAAAATGCAATCACATAATTACAGTTGAGAGAAAAGTGAAGGCACACAATTTAGGCAAAAATAATAATTATAATAAAAAAAACGCCGGCAAAAAAAATATATATATATATATATTATATATAAACTGTATATTACGAACATGCAATATTTCTTTCGATTTGGCTTTCATATTACACATTTCAGTGGCTCCGTGGCTGAGGTTATTGCAAATTTTAATTCGCTCTTTCGCCTGCAGCGGCACTTCAACCTTAAAAACAGCAAAGGCGCTAGCCGAAAAAGAAAAAGAGGGCCAAACGGTTATTAAAAGAAAAACACGCGAAATAATAATTATGTCATTTTCTAACTGAAAAGCGAAAGAAATACATACATATGTATATATAAAACTTATGCAATATTTGTGGCGGTTTAAAGAAAAAAAAGAGCCGTAAATGAAATAAATATGTAGCAGCGTGCTTCATGAGCTTATGCGCTTATGTAAATAGCGTAGCAGCGCCGGCAAAGGTTAATCCACCGGAGGGAATGCGTGTAATACGGGGCGTTAATATAGCCACCAACAGCGCGTCTGCTGCTACTGTAATGCAGACATGAGTATACACATATACAGCAACAATTTTACTCGCCCACATGCACTGTTATAGACACTTAAGTGCTCACAATTGAATTTTGTTTACATATTTGACGTCTTTGTTAGACGCAATTTGCTGAAGCGCGCATGCGTAGCGCACATTGTCATAGCGCTCGCGTTGCTGCGCCGCCAACAGCTGTTTCGTCTACTTCGGCTTTAGCTTTGTTTACGCATTCGCAATGTTTTTCCGCCTAGTTACACTTTCTTTCACCTTTCGCGCCTTTTGTTTACCACATGCTTGCATACATACATAAGTAATTTGTAATTATAAAGCTCACATTCATATGTAGTTAGATATATATTTAATATGCTCTTAAGTTGCATACATATCATTTTTGGGCAGCACCTACCTAATCTGTTTCACTAATTTTAATTGCACCTTACGAGGAGTTAATTGTGCGCATAAATGTTGTGCTCATCAAGTGCATACTCGAGCACTCGGCGGTGCGCATGCGCCAAATGCAAAAGTGAAACAATAAGACTTAGGCATATTCATATGTTTTCTCTTTCTTTGCCTTTGCTTTTGCTTTTGTCCCTTTTTTGCAACTGCTGTAAAATTGCTTAGCGGAAAAGTATGCATATTGGTATTATGTTCATAATTAGGAGGATGCTTTAATGATTATTTTTTGATGATGAAAAATATTAAGTTGGGTCAAGGCTATGCTGAAATTCGAAAGGGAAATTTAAATTTAATTTTTTAAAACATATACTATATTTCTTTCACACTCAGATGACATACGATTCCAGCTAAATTTATTATGACCCTTTGTAAAAAATGAGATGAAACCCTGCTTGGACCGTCAATATACTAAAACAATCTCAAAAGAAGCTCAATATCAGAATATTGTATCCGAATATTTTATATATTATTGAAGTAAAGAGAAATAATAATAATACAAAATAAGCTCCATAGCAGCTAAGCAAGTTGCTGTTTAGATCTCGCTAAGTATTTGTATTTAGTCGAGCTGTTCCTCTAATTTTGGTATATATTTTGTCATTATTATTGAACGACGACTTTAAACCATCGGGTAACACTAATGGGCTATTAAGGGGACCATACCCCAATCTCGGTTTCAAAAAATCGATTTTTTTAAATTTAATTCGAACCTATAACTATTCATGTGAAAATTTCAAAAAATCTTGAAGATATAGCTGATTTATGGTGGAAGCCCCTGTCCCTTCATGGGTTCCCTTTCAGCATTTTTCGTGAGACCAACGGGCCGAAGAAAATGATGAAACGGAAGGAATTTTATATGACTATGGCATAGCTGACTGAACGTAGGTAGGTTTTATACCCAAGAATTTGCTTCTCAAAACTTTAAACGCGTTTTTCTCGGAACAGTGTTTTTACGACTGGCAGTGAGGATACTCAGAACCTATTAATCCAATCGGTTCCAAATTTTAATACGTTATTTTATACATATATAGCCATGGTATGAACTAGGATAAATCAAATCGGTGAAGATCTTCTTTACTTTCCAACTTGATTTGTGGCTGAAAAATGGAGATTTTCAAAGGTGCGCCATTTTGTTAATTCTAATTCTCTAGTTCATACCACAGCCAAACATGTAAAACATGTCTTATCCCGTTGGAATTTTTGGTTTCAGATAATTTTCAAAAAATTTTGTAAATGTTTTTTCTTCTTTTTTAAGTCTTCAAATAAATGTATGCTACAACCCTAAAAAATAATTTATGTTCATTTACCAGCCCATTGAAAATCGTCAAAATTTGAAGAAGTCTAAAAAAGAAGTCTATCGGAGAGTCTTATACGTCAGTATTTCTGTAAGTCCAGCCCAGGTCTTTTGAAATAAAATATACATCTCCAATTACATTCCGCATCATTCACATAGCGGCCACAATTTAATTGTATGTTCTATTGAAAATATTTTCTAAAATATTTTACGACCATAAAACCAAATCATATTATCTTATCGCCATACTCCGTCTTTGTACTGCGAATTAATAGAGTCTTAGAACTTTAAAAAACCTTAAAGCTAAGTGTAAACAATTCAAGCAAGGATAAGAATTTTTCATACTCTCTCTAAAGGAAAAAAAGTTCAGCTAAAATTTAACCATTTATCGAAATCCGCTGATTTTACTGGGTTGCAATATTCTTCCTAATAGCATTTTCACACAGGAGTTAATTGATCAATAAACCGGCCTTTGGTCGATTAAAGCGCTGATTTAGATCGGCTTACTATACAAAAGAAAAATCTTATTCTACTGCATTAATTTTTAATCGAATACAAATCGAGTTGAAACTAGAATGCAAATCTGCAGGTTGTTGTCTGCGCTCTGTTTATCTGTTTATTGATTAAATAGCAATCAGCTGATAAAACTTACCAATTTATTCTAAGCAACAAAAACAAAAATGAAGAACAGCTCATCGTTAATCGAGTAGCCTGCTGTATTGAAAACTGTAAAACTATTTTATAAAATAACATAATGGGGATATTAAAAATCGATTGATTTCCGTCTCTCACCTTTTCATTCTTCAAAGTATTAAATCATTCTTAGTTTAACCAAAATTCGACAATTTCTAAGAAAACTCAGCGTATGTATATACTCTTATAGAAAAATAGTTCAAGATAAAAACAGTACAACAAAAAGAAAGTCCGAGCATCGGCCATAAGCCAACTCAACTGGCTAACGAATGTGATAAAATTTTGTAAGTTAATAACTGTTTGTGCATAACATCTTGTTACGAATGTGATTACCTTGTAGTAAAAATATATTGACTATGCATACAAATGTGTTGAACCGGCACGAGTTGCAGAGAATGCATAGCTGGAGTTAGCCAGTGTTGTGACTGAAAGGTGGATATACATGTATATATCATACAAATGACTGAATGTATTGTTGACAAGCGAGGTTACCGGGAACCACTTGTTGTAGAAACTAGAAAATTTAATGGATTTTATATTTATATAAAATTTATTTTAAATTGTATCCATATTTTGAATTTAACTGACTGTTATATAAAGAAAATAATGAAAAATGATTCGTAACATAAGTTGCAAGCGAACTCGTTCCCTTAATAAATATAAAAATATCTCATGTGTTTTATGAAGTAGTCTTATAAAAGAACCTATATTTATTTTTTTTATAAAATTGGCTTTAAGTAAATAACCTGTTGACTGTTGCTTACTGATAAATAAGGAATAATTAAAAAATGCTGGTCGCCACACAATTTTTGTTCCAGAATTCACTTATTTTTTCAGTATTTACTCCACTGCATAGCACCGTAAACCAAAATTTTTATATTAACCTCAAATTTTCTCCATTATCTCACCCTAATTAAATTGCTTACTGTCTCCGAAAACCTATTTCGACCACCATCAATACGCGCCAGGCCATTATCTCGCCTGTCTATTTCGCGAACTGAATACAGAAATCGCCAAAGTAGTTAACGCGTTATCCATTGATACCCGAACTAATTAACGAAACAACTTGCTAACCAACTAAATAACACATAAACACTTATATATAACTGTATGCATATATATTCACTTATGTATAAATATATGTACTTCTAGCGTCACTTATGCATACATAAATAAATGTATGAGCACATCGAACGTTGCCTGATTATAAATCGTGACACAATTCAGCCGGCAATTTGGAGCGACGGGCGCTCAGCGCCTTTCCTTATTTGCACGGGTATGTGCCACTTGTGTACACTTGTCTATAATATATGCATATAAGTAGACTCGTATTATATTATATTACATATATAGGCACGTCTGGGCGCATGCGCACTGAGCATAATGCAATGGCACATAAAAATCTAACATTAAATATGCACTTTACACCCATATGTTGTTGGTTTTAAGCTTCTACCTATTTTAACAAGTGATATTACGAATATATAGAAAATTATGTTTTAAAATATATATATATAATAAGTGGTAACCCTAGACAAGTGGCACTAATTTCTCAGCAACATTTAGGCGTGAAAAATCAATTTATCGCATTGGAGTAAAAACGAGTAGACACACAGTGCTAAATCCTCTTTTTGGAAATAAACTAAAAAATGTTTTTTTGGTTAGAATGTTGTTCAGCAGCTTTAGTTTACCTTTATTGGAAGAAACAATTCATCAGCCTTCCACAACGACATATTCCGATCCCTTCGACAATACCAGGCTGATAGAGACTAAGCTTAATACGAGGGCTGCTATATATATTTCTGGCCTAGGCAACACTAAGTGTTGCCAGGTGCAATCTGACATTTCCATTGGAAAGTTTGACATTGTTTAGCATAACATCACTCAGAACGTTTTGTCATTTGGTGACATAGACCCTGCTGTTGCGGAAACTACGTTGCCTGACTAGGCCTCATGTGAACTTGGCGAGCGCTGCGCCATTGCTAAGACTTCTGCCGTCGTAAGGTCCATCTTGGTATATCGAAAGAGGTTTAGTCACACTCATTAAAGATCGTCTTTCATAAATTGAAGAGGTTTGACTTGTTGTTCAATTGGATAACACTCGATAAGGTTTGAAAATCTTATGGGATGCCAGTTTTCAAATTTGTTTGAAAGAAAACGAGTTGGAAACAGTACCACAATTCAGTCTTCTTAATTAATTCCTTAATTTATTTTCCAAGTAAATTAATTGGAATCGATATTTACAAAATTGAACGAATCGAAAACTGTAAGAAGAGCCGAAATGCAACCCTGTGTGAGATCATATTCGAATATAATATCGAAGATATCCTTCTTAACGAATATTTAACTATTTTGAAATTTCTTCTTCATATTAGTGTGACCGTAATGCATTATATAGATCTATAATTTATATATTCCATATATCATCAAAGACTTTTGAACATATCCGAGCGTATATATGCTCCCCATTGAACTCATACAATGTCTTTATCACTTTCCCAGGCACTGAACCGTGTTAGGCACCATCAAGTAATTTCAATAAAAACAACCAACCCACATTAACATAACTAATTACAACAACAACAACAAAAAATGCAAATAACATGAAAACCGCTAATTACAGTTTGAAATTAACCGCCATGCATAGGAGTACACTTCCGTAATTTCACTTTCATTGCATTGTTTTCCGATAGTTGTGCCGATTGACTTGCGCATTAGCTTGTTTAAATAAATCGACGATTTCCCTTTCAACCAAATGAACTTCCGCGCCGATATGAAGTCGTAAAGGAAACATTGACAACATTTGCTTAATGGCGGCCACTTTTTTCTGAATATTACTGGAACTTTGTAAGAGCCAAGCATTGGATGGGTGATTGATTGATAGCAGAGCGAATGGGCTGCAGAAGCACAAGCTTCGCAAACGAACGCTGAAACTCTGGTTGGCCAGCATTGCACTATTTGTTTAATAAATGCATGATTACCTGATTACTTATCGGCTGGTTTATTGCTACAATTTGAGCTCAAAACTCCACAATTTAAAGCACAAAATATTCGCATGCCGTTGCGTTAGCTGCGTCCGTTGGCTACGTAAGCCTACGTTTTTCATTTCTTGGGAAATTCACTGGACGCCACCATCAACGGACGACTCGTCGTCGTAAGTGTTCAACATTCACTCGTCTGTCCCACAATTGCCGTCATCCGGCCACACGTTTGCCTATGCGGTCGCCTGCCTTCGCATCTGGTCACGTTGATGTGTTGCTGTTTTTATTGTTGTTGTGTTTGGGTTTAAACGCGGTCGGCGCAGTGCAAGACAACGTCACATAATATGTCACATGTCGGTTATTTATTGTTATTAACTGTGGTTCACAACAGCAAAAATAAAAGCAACAACTCTACGACGCTCGTTTCGTCAGCAATTTGTTTTGAAAGTGAAAAGCGCACAAGAAACGAGCGCGTAGTACAAGCTGGCAGTAAATTACAAATGAAAAACTAAGAAATTATAAATTTTAATCGTGCTGGTTAATTAAAAGCGCCCCTCTACCCAACACCATATGGTTGCCACTAGACTTGAACGATTGCGGTTGTGGGACGGTTTGTGATACATTTAAACTTAGCTTATGACCAAGCTCATACCAAATATTCATACTTAAGATCGAGAAATTCAGTTTTCTTTTCGGATTGCCTCAAAAATTATGTTTTAGATACGGAAAATCGTCTGAGAGCATGTTACATGCAAGAGTAGAGGTGGTTTGGTGACCGTAGTTTTCTTATTGTAAAACCATTTTCTCAGAGAACTATATTTTGTGGACCCAATTTCAAAATTTCAAATCTACAGATTACTCTCTTTAAGATCGTAGATCCGACTTGGGGTTTTGAACCATTTTATCACTGATCTTTAAACAAAAAAACAATTCTAGAGCCTTATTTGAAGACCTCCGGATCTCTTCTGCAATATTCTTTTGGACATATTAAAAAAAATTATTGGGACTGAACAAGCCCGAGCTGTGAGATTCATAATTGGCACTCGTGTAACGGTGACATGATTATTCAGGTTTCATCAAAGGTCTAATTAGGTTACCAGCTTTTCAATAAAGTATTCGAAATTTGGTTCATCCTGTTAAGATCTGTTTTAAATTCATTCTATAGGGCTTAGATTTTAATTAGTGCAGTCTATCTAACAAAGTTGAAGCGGTTCGTGGTCCACTTGCGCTGTCGCTTTGAAAGGCTCATCTCGCCGCAATCATTATTGTGATTACTGGTCCCTCTCCAATAGGCACACATGCAGTGAGATTAGGGATCAAGCCAGACGCTAGTTGCCAAAGCTGCTTAGAAGAAGGCGAAGAGGAATCATCCAAGCTCTTTCTCCTTCGATGTTCAGCATTTGCTTGACTAAGCTTAAAATACTGCGGTAGTCACACCTTCGGGGAACCAACCGACTTTATAATACAGTCAAAGCGCTTTGTCGAATCATAAGGGTCTTAGCGATGCGTCAGGAGTATTTGGGTGTCGAAAAGTACAGTCGAAGCTGTCTAAGTTAGACTCTCAGCAGTTGTGGCCATTTAGCCCTTGACCTAACCTATCCTACATATTCTATGAAATTATAATTTGCGACCAATTTGAATTTAATGAGAAAATTAACTGCTTAGAGAGTCCAATGAAAGAATTTAGCTACTTCATGGTATTTAAACACTATTTTCTCTAAGAAATGACCTGAAACAATACACTCCTAGGACGAGCCGAGGCCAATTTAAGGAATGAAGAGTAATCGGATTAAGGCCTTTTTGCATCTGTTATAGGCTATTTATGTTATAAAGATTTTTGATTAAAAAAGAGGTATATTAGCCAAGAATTCAATAGATATTCCAAAATTTTAAATTGAAAACCACAATTGGGTCGTTTCAGTAAAATATAGATTTAACAGCGTTCCATAGTAGATTATTGCGATTTTAGAAAAGAGAAATGGAAATATTTGTTAATGCTAATTTGTGTAGTAATAAACTGAAGCAAGATCTATCTTCAAATAAGACTTTAAAATTTCAAGTGGTTGTTAGAACTCTTCAAGTCTATGATATATTCTAAAGCTAGTCCAGACAAGAGTATCTGCTGATATTTTTCAAGCTATTCGATTCGTTACCCTTTTTAGTTCAAACGGAATGAAGAAAAGAAAGTTGCTGGATCATTGAGCTGAAATTTTTGGGTTAATAGAAATTTGTATAGTTATTAATTGCAGCAATAATAAGGTCAACTTACTACAAGCGAGTAGAAGTGTGCGCTTGATTTTTCAAATATGCTTATAAATACTTTATTTACAAACAGAAGACAAATTGTGGCATATATATTTCATTTATGATCATTTAATTATGATTAATATTAATATGTTTGAAATACATAGTTTAATCGCTCTAGCATTCCAGAGTACGCTCTGTGGGTGAGCAACCAAAAAAATTCATTTGAGTTTTTAAAGCATTGCTTTAACGATGTGACCGTCGCCACCAACAGTCTTCAACACTTGCGGCTACAGCTAGTTACAGCGCTTAAAAGCCGATAAGCATGACCTAAATAGGCGTTAAGAAATGAGAAAAGGCAGGCCTAAAACACAGACAACTTACAATGTCGAATGCAGGTGTATTTATGAATGTAAGAATGTGTGTGTGAGCATTATTGTGTGTTGGCATGCATACGCAACTTTCTACACGAATAAACATTGGTAAACGTTTACAATTCTATATACAACAACAACAACAACAACAACAATAGCAACAATGTACACTTTTCATTGCCAAGCAAGCGCACAAGCGTATGAACTGTCTTCGGTGGGTAGTAGAGGAAGAAGGGGGGTGAGCGTGCAGGCGGCACACAACAAAAGACTGCAGCGACGAACTTAAAATTCAAATGGCCACGTCTCAGTCATATGCGAGTTAATTTCGGGTAAACATTTGTTTCTTAAGCGTGTGTAATTTAGGTTCTTTCTCGCCATTAGCTGGTATATAAGTGGCTAAGTTGTCTGTTTGGTTTTATTTTTGTTTCTGTTTAAGCTTTTAACATTTTTTTTTCCATTTTTTTCCCGCACAGCACAGCGCGAGTGGTCGCTGTAGTCAACAATTGTGACGTTGCCACAAGCCGTGCGGCGACAATATGTTGCAACAGTGACACACTTACCAAAGTGCCTGTAATAAAAGTTGCTTGGCTTTACACCGAAAATTTCGCAAAGCTGCCCCGACAAACCGTTATTTGAGCTAAACATTGCCATTATGCACACATAAAAATTAATAAACGCCAAGATAATGTCAATAAAATCGCACGAAATCACAGCATTTTGCGAAAGTTAGCATTTCTTGTGTGTGGCATTTAATTGCCCGGGCACTTTGGTATGGAAATGTGCGCTTGATCGTCCAAATGTACGAAGTAAGTGTGTCATGAGTGTTTGGCAATTAATGTCATTAAATGTTTGGTACGTGTTTTCAGTCTTTCTTCAGCGCCGCAGAACAGTTTTTGTACGAATTGAGAAATCTTCCAAGAAGCGCGCGCGTAAAAATTGCCCGAAATATACGGGAAAATAAGAAATTTTGACGACAACAATGTCAGTTGGCTGCTCTTTTGACCGCACAAAGTGCGCATGCGCATGTGCAGCTGTTGCAACATGCTGTCAGTAGCTTTTACCAGCTGAGCTACAGCGCTGCATTGTGAAATCTTACCGAAATTAGGGAAATCGCCGAGAAGTGTGACTAAATAGGTAGATAATCGGAAAAGATGAAGAAACTTTAATTTTATCGCTTCTCTAGCTGCTCTGATGTTTGCCAAGTAATAAAATAATAAAAATTATAAAAAATTCACAAAAAACACTAACAACAACTGCAATCTAACGAAAAGTTGATTCAATACTCGTACAATCTGTTTTTGATTATGCTTCCCACAGCATTGACCGGCTGTCATCAGCATCATCACCGGTGTTGTTGTGTCGACGACGGATGCTGTTGATGGACATTTCAATTTGCTGTGCACTCTTGGCAGCAAATAAAAACACGTCGGTCAACCAAAAGCCGAAAAGCAAAAAAAATGTTTTTGAATGGCTAGCAATTAATTACAATTGTCTACGTTGGGATTTACAAGCCTTCGTACATATGCGCAGGGCAAAGGGTAGCAAATGGGTGCTGATTTACTATGGAACTTGTTAAATGGAAAATGAGGTGTTGAAACAGATATCTACAACATTCCAAAACGTCCTTGAGATAATGATTATATTCTCATAATATTATTGTTAATATTTTTTAAGTGTATTTAAGAACTCCATATTTCTTCACAGAACTTGTCAGAATCAGTGAAGACATTTTATTGCTCTCGACAAAATATATAAATCGGTGGTTATATCTGCAAAAGGGTGGACCTATTCCGGACGGATCGTCAGGACTCTTATAAATCAACAAAGCGCTTCAGCCCTATTATATGTAAAGTTCTTCAGTCGGCTAATGTCGATTCCAGTCACTTCACTAGGTTCGTCGAAAATGTGCCTACCGAGGTGTTTAACCCTTAAAAGCATGATAACTTCGATTCACTCAAAATTTTAATATAAATAAAATATAATTGTCGGTTACAAACAACAATTGCTCTACGATTTTTCTTAAAAATTATTGTTTTAGATTTTACAGGGTATTTTATTGGGAGTTCCTTTGAGGAACCACTTTTTTAAATATGTATATATTTTTACAAAAATCCACATTTTAGAGATATGTGGCCATCGTGTCCAATCTCCTAAAACCACTGCACTGGCATCATAGTCACTTGAAAGTACAAAATTGTCCTTGAAATTATTTTTTTGATGCACTCTTACTCAAGTCAAAATGTAAATGACTATATAGCTTACACAAAAGTGGTGGCCACACAATGTAATACTATTTAAAAATTCACGTTTATACGTGAAAAATTTACAAAAGTAGCGCGGTTGGTTCTTGGAGGAACTGCCAGGCGTTTAAGGGTTAACCTTAGTCTCGCGAATGCTGGATATTGAAGCAGAAAGTGCTTGTATGATTCATCTTCGCATTCCTTCCAGCAGCTTTGGCAATTGACGTCTGGCTTGGTCCGTAATTTCACTAATTCCAACGAATGATTACAAGAATTGAACCCATTCTGAAGGTAAGTTGTATAGACTTGACATTGCTCGCCGTGAGACGATCGCTACTACAAAAATTATTTTATAAATTGTTGTGGTGGTAGTTATGGCGGTTTTCATGAAGATAAATCCAATCGTTTTTAATGAACTAATGTTTGATAGAACTTGAACGAACAGTCTAACGATTATACCCAGAAATGGTGACAGAGGTGTAAACTTGCATTGTATTTATATCAAGTTAGTAAATTTATAGTTCACCTAATTATGTATGAATATAAAGAGAGCTTTTCGTAACTGCGAAAATATGGTCCATAAGATATTTTTGTGCAAAACGTCCTAACTTTATTTGTTGTTTCCACCAACTCTCTTTCTCAATCGCTTTCAGCATCGCTTCGCTGTACAAATTAATACAGATCTAGATCAAAATCTAAAGCGAACCCTTTTTTCTTGCAATTGAGAAGTGTACTCACTCTCACTCAAGCTATATGTGTATACTTTCTAATAGATCCCCCTGCTTCAAACGATTTGTAGACGATTGTTTGATATACCAAGCTTTCAGAGGTGATTTTATTGGTTCGCTGTCACAATGAAGTCTCTTAATTAGTATTTTCAAGCAACTATTTTTAACATAGCTTCGAAGTTGGGATGCCTTTGGGTATTTGAGTGATTAGGTTATAAATATTATCTGACCAATCCTTTCATTCATTCAACATATGTTTTCAAAAGTATTTTGATTTCGATTTTCACTATTGACACGTTCGTTATGAAATACTAGATAAAATAAATAATATATGAAGAGATGGTTTTGTAGCTATAATGTTATCTTCTAGGGTAGCTGAATTCGAATATCTAAAATTTTACAAAAATAATGTAAAATAAAAAAAAATTTAAAATAATGTAGAAATGTAATTTAATTTTTCGAACGTGCTTTGCATGCAATTAATTACAACGGTGTAATTTTACATGCAGTTATTTACATGATAGCTAAATTAGTCGCTGTGGTCATGCAGTGAAGGTAGAGATTACCAAATTGTTATGCATACCATGATATGATGTGATTTATCAATATATGTATATGAATACTCGTACGTAAAATTTCGAAGAATACATATACATAAATATATATATTTACATATATACATATATCTGTTTATCTGCATATAGAAAATAGAAGAAAAAGATATGAACAAAATATACAATAATTATTATTTTAAAATTTTTCCCGGTGCACAAACAACAACAAAAATATTGCCTACAATCTAAACAGTTCATTGATATTCAAGCTCTTTCAAGTTTTCACTTTTTAACTACTTGCAGATATGAGTATACGATTATCCAAAGTAGTAGGGAAGCTTTGTTTTAATAATTCCAATATTATATACTTGAGTATATTGTAAGCATGTTTGTAGATCATGTTTTTTGATTAAAATAATATCTAAGCTGAAAAACACGCACGCTGACGCACGCATCTGAGCGATTAGCGATCGGTCAAAACACACAACTAAGGTAACCAAATATGAGTAGCGAGTAGCAGCCAGATAAAAAATCACAATACCAACGATTGTTGCTGTGCGTAAGCGCCGAAGAAACCGAAACCGGTTGCGCACCGGCGCAACTGTGAGATTTGTAACCCACTAAACGCTTGAATGGCGAATTTCCATTGCGAGCGACTTGAAGTTGGTCAATAAATATAGTTAATGATATGGCGGATGCTTCTTCTTTTTAAATGAGAGACTATAATCGCCGAAAATACATTTTCATAATTTTTTTTTATGCAAATAATGGCGAAGATATGCTTTAGTTTTATTAAAAGTATTAAAGAAGCGAGCCGTTGACCCAAGCTATCAAGCTGTCTTTGCAGCCAAATCAAGCTAGTCTTATTTGACTTCGCTTTCTACACGTTCTCGCGCAGCTGTGGCGCTAAATAATTGTCTGGCTAACCGACTGACTGATAGATTGACGCCGACAGCAGCTATCTCAATCAGTTTTGTCAGCAACGACATCACACACGCCGAGAGAGAGACTGAAGCATTCAGAAAGCAACAAAAACAAAACATCAACAAAAAAACAACAATAAACAGCTGACAGCCAGCAGCTTTGAACTTCTGTATGCTGCTGCCAACACATTTCCGCCGTAGTTGTTGTTGTTGTTATTGCGTTGTGCTTTCGTTTACCTACCACTACTTGGACCGGCTGTCCAGCAACAATAACTTTCTCCAAATGGAAATTTTCTAATTTCGCTGCATTCATTTTCGAACGCTGAGTCACTTCAGAGTATTCTGCGTGCCATTCCAACGCAACGGCACACACATACATATATACAGATATTCCAGTATATAGCATGTGAGAATATGCGCTGTAAGTACACAAGTACCGCATATTATTAGTTTCAATTAAGCGCAGCTAGAAGACAAGCTTCCACAATTTCTTTGAACCTTTCACCAGTTTCACTCTTTTCTTTAATAATTTTTCGTGTTTGTGGGTAATATTTATTGCCGGTAATTGCCGCAATTGCTGTCTGGCGCGTTCTTTGTGCGTCCGCTGCTGATCTGGCGATCGGGCATAACGGTAAATGCGGAAATCACATTTTAAGCTCTGTCGCTTAGCCAAATGAGCGCTGGCGCTGATAATCGCTGTGTTTTAACTTTCAATTTTCATTTTATTACCATTGTTTATGGCTTATCTTGTGCCATTTGTTGCTTGTTCTTGTGCGGTGGAAGTCGTTAAAATACTTAAAGATCGCGATGCATTCGTTGATGATTGAAATGTGAAATGCGATAAAAATGTGTGCGGAAATATTTCACAAGATGAATTAAGAATAAACACGTTTATGGTTAAGTGAACTTTCTTTTTACTGATGTATATTGTTAAAAAAAATAGCATGACATAAATTTATTTACATAAATATCGCATGCGATAAATTTGTATTTCTTAAAATTAAGAAATAAAAAAATCATAGAAATTCGACATCTCTTACAAAATTATATTTTTTAATAAATTATACTTAAAAAGCAAGTAAAATCATGTTTTCGGGTATAAAATTTATGAAAGCTTCTTCATAATTAATTACGCTCAAAAATTGAACGTGTATATTTAATTTATTCATAAGCAACTCTTTATCTTGTAAACACTCTTTGCCATAAAAATTAATTTCGAACATCTTCTACACTCAATTTTGGAAAGTTCTGAAACACGTTATTCATTATTCAACAACCAGATGTGTTGTTCTTTCACCCTAATACATATCCATTTTCAAAAATATAACTCATAAAAGTACCGCTAAAATTGGTTAAGTAATATGCCTGTGTGCTGGCAAACCGGTAAAACAGGAGCAATTTCAGAGAAACAAGCAAAAAGTTAAAAAATAAAAAACAAAAACACGAACAGCTGACGCAAAAAAGTAAATAATTTGCATATGTTATATTATATATACATATATATGTATAAAGATTTATGTGTCTGCTATTTACAAGCGATATTTCGATATTTCTTTGCTGAAATCTCCAAAGCTTTTTGGAGTTGCATCCATACCTGAAGTGACAATGTACTAAATGATTATTAATTTTATATCAAAAGCTGCTTGAAAAGAGCTCGAACAATTAATGTCAAGGGCTTGGCCGGGTTAGCGATTTGTCTGATTTAATATAATCAAAATTGAAATTAATAAAAATGAATAATACCTAGATTTAGGGCGTTAATAATTTTTGTTGATTACATATATTTTTGTTAGCTGAATAATATGCAATAAGCATAATAAAAATATCTGGAATTAATAGATTTTCTTTCGAAATGCAGAAAAATTAATATAATGTTATTTATTTAATTTTCTGAATATTTATACTCTTAACCCAGTTTCAAATGTCTGTATGCGGTCTTTTAGGTGCCTTGTAGAATCGCTTGCTTGCTTGTTTTGAGGTCGAGTAAACATCACCTGATAAACATCACCTGAACAACTCGGTCGATTTAACGAAGCTTCTGAGTTTTCTCCATCCCAGCTGCCCAATTTCTCTTAGATTAGAGTATTGAGAGCCATGGAAGGTACCTATTCTTAAACGACAGAAGGCTGGGCATTCGCTAAGATAATGCTCTAGTGTCTCGTCATCTTCCGCGAATAATATTTGTCTCTTGTGATTCATTTATTCACCTCCTTCAGCCATTTCAAAAGCAAAATTAGGGATTTTTCCAACGAATTTCATTATGTAAAAGGGTTTTCAACAAGAACTTACAAAAGTAGACCGATAGGGACAGCAAACGACGCCATATTTTTCCCGCTCTTTTGACATTTCTTTTCTTCAGTTAAGCTTGGTTTTATCATTGAAAGATATACGATCCAACAACGAGTCGAAATTATTAAAATTTACTACTGAAATTCTGAGACAGTGGCCTCAACTTTAGGAGCGCTACGCCCAATTTATGGTCGTCATAATCGTTCTGTCTAACTGCTCAATGATAACCGAATATTTTTGGCCCGAATTGGATGATATGGACTTGGACAATATTTAATTCCAATAGGACGGCGCCACAAGCCACACAACGAATCAAAAATCGATTTATTGAAAACCAAGTTTGGTGAATGTGTTATCTCACTACCCGTGGTTGCCATGAAAAAGAAATCGAGTTCCATACATAATTGCATCGAATGTACTTTCACAGTTATAAAGAATTTCATTGATATCCCAAACAGTTTTTGTTTTATTTAATCAAACTTTTGTTGCGTTTTTATTGAAACACTCTTTATTAAATAGCATTCGACGTAGGAGAAAGGTGCTCATGATCTCCTTTGAATCAAATGAATATAATTTACTTGATGTTTAACTATTTCACCAGGTTTACCTATATAATAATCATAATATCCACCTTAAGATTTTAGTGGAAAGATTCGGGGAGTTATTAACAATATGAGTTTATTTCTACTAAAAAAGCTAAAACTCGTGCTTTTTAGGGTCTCTGCATTTCTCAATATTTAAATTCAAATATATTACATTAACCCTTTTATGCCCGAATTAAAATGGGCGGAGCTATAATTTTTTTAGGACGGATATACATATGTCTTAACTCAAAAATGAAGTGATAAAAATTTCAAAGTCCTATGTATTAAATTATTATAAATAAACTAAACACTTTTCTCATGCATTTTTGTTTTTAAATAACTCTCTTATCTTTTCTTATTTATATAGTTCACTTTGTTCTAAAATAAAACATTTATTTTTATGTTTTTGAACACTTTTTGTATAACCACGAGAATTAGAAGCCGTTAAGTACAATGTTGCGTATAGGCAACATTGGGCATGAAAGGGTTAAGGAAACCTCAACATGCTCCATAAATGTTCGTATGGTGCGATTTTAAGAAATTTTTCTTCTATTTCAGTTGACTTTTTGTTCCAATTTCTATAAATTTTGCTACTCACTAATGTGACGAATAAATCATTAAGACATAAATACTTTTTTCAAAGAAATTCTATTTTTCTATTAAGCCCTAATTTATATAAATCAGTATATATAGATCTCTAATATCCATACTTCAAAGAAGTAAATGAGTATTAATCCAATTTAATCAATAATTTATAGCGTTACTAATGATTACCACTTTTCAGAGTATCGGTAATTGATTACGAATACATTTAGCATACGCAAGCATATTCTGGCTATTACTCAGTTATTCCTCAGCTGAGCATGATCTCAGTTCCATTTATGTTTTTAACAGTAATTTTTAGCGCTGCATTACCAGAAATATACTTCGTTGAATAGCCAGCACATATTTCCATTTAAATATTCTATATATGTATACTGACTCTATAATTATAAATTTTCATATCTAAATCCAGTGTTGAGTATCAACTTGTAAATAAATTAACTAAATAAGTTTCATTGCGGCTCCACTTCCACTTACAATGCGCAAACTGAGCGCACTTCAACTCGCAGCTGTCGGACTGAGCGCATGTGTACTTAGCTAATTGCCGCACTTCTTGTAAGCTTGAACAGTGCGATTGATCTGTTTGGCATCACAAGATTACGGCTAAATAGTTTATTTTTAGCCGTTCTCTATATGTTTTCATTTTCAATTTTTGCTGCAAACTCGAATTCAAATTCAAATTTGAATAGCACTTTTTTTTGCTGTTATTGGTAATCTAAGCTGTTCGTTAGAGGTCAGCCAGTCAACAAGTTGGTTGGTTAAAGCTTTGTTGCTTTTGGTGTGATTTGTTGGTATTGTTGTTATTTTTATTTTTGTTGTTTTCGTTGTTTTTGTTGTTAATAAAACTACAGGCATATACACAGATGAATAAGGCAAGTGTGAACTGAAACTGCTATGCAACAATAATGAAGACAGACGTCAAGCGGCCAAAGCAACAACAAAACTGCATTCGCTGGTTGTTGTAGTATGTGTAACACTTAATGTTATATATTTTCAGATCTTTATAATAATACATATATACATTTATATGCATATATAAAGCTTTATATATACTCAAATCGATTGTAAATTGTAATGTAATCGTGTAGAGACAACAACAAAAGCGCAAGCAGCACACCTTCAGCGTTCGTAAAAAAACTTCTAAAGCTCAAATAAGTAATTGGAGTACTTTGGTACTTGGTACTTGGTACTTATATGCATTTGAGCACATTTACACATACATACCACTCATTCTCAACTGAATTTGTATCACTTTGGTTGATTTTCCGGCGCATTTTGCATGCAGTTCAAGCACTTCACCCATCAAAGTTAAAAAATCATATATTTACAAGCTCATTTTGTTGCTAAATTTATACACCATGCACTCCATTACACGCTTGTGCTGGACAGCAGGCATTTAGCGTGCAAGACAATGGCGTTTTCAAGACAAAAGCGCGTGTTTTTGCAGTACCGATTACTCGAGTGCAAAGTGTTGGCGTCGCTTGGCGTCGCTTGGCGTTGGAAGCGTTCGGTAAATTATAGTGTTTTGCTGGTTCCTGTTTTGCGTTTCGTTATGAGCTACTAACTGACATGAAAAATACCGAAAAACATTTGCGGCAGCTGAGCGTACTTGGCGTGTATGAGCTTATGAGCGCGCTGTGTTTTCAGACATTTTCTACGCTTTTGTGGCTTCTATGCTTCCTGATACAAAATGTATTGTTTTTGAAAGTAATTGTTAAATTACTGATGTTTAATAATGCAGCCAATGCTGATTTTGTGAAGGGCAGTTTTGTAAGTGTTCTTGGTTGATTTCGAATACATCGAAGTGTTAAAAGTCTAACAATTTCTTGTATATCGAAGAATATTTATTATAGTCTGAAGCCGAAAATAGAACGGTCGAATCGATTTCATTATATTCAGTACAATAATATTCAGACTGTTATCAAAATAGCTTTTTTCTCAAAATTTCTTTTTCAGAGACACATTGAAATTTTTAGCATGTGGCAGCATTGATCTAAAAATATCTTAAAATTGTGTGAATTTCGACTCTCTGAACTGCTATATTTATCAATAAAAATCAAATTTTTTAGCAAAATTTGGTAATTTTCGATACTATGAATGTAATATTTTCCAAAATTCATTACATTTTTATCAGGTGGCAACCCTGGTCTAGAAATATCTCCAAATTTGGTGAATTTCAACTCTCTGAAGTTAGATACTTTCCAATTTCGAACTAAAATTAAATACGTGGCAACCCTAGTATGGAAATATTTGCAACACTTGGCAATTCTACTCAGTGGTTAGTACTAAATGATAATTATGTTTTAATTTAATAACAATTCCAGTCTTGTGGAGCTTACAATGTGAAAAACATAAACTAATAACTACACAAACTCCACATACATAAGTACTCCTATAATCATATGTGAAGTGTTAAAATGTCAAAATATTATTTCTACTAAACTAATCACTACGAATATACCCATGACCTTCACGCGCTGCTGAGCAGCACATATGAGCTAAGTTTGTACTTCTTTTTCGTTTACTTTTTGCCGCACACTTTTGATTTCAATGTGCGCATGCGCTCCGGCTACATTCTTAATGATTTTCAGAAACACTCTCAATACATACATGGCGGCTTTTTGTTTCGCTCAAATGCCAACTTTGCGTGCGCGCATGGCGTTTGCTAACTAAATTAGTCAGTCAAGTGAGTATGTGCTCCAATAAACCCACTGCAGAGCTAAGGCACGTCAAGCTAACGCAGCCGAAATGAATTCTTTACATTTTTTGACAACTGAAACTGAAACGTCAGTTGTTGCGTCAGTTGCGCAATTTCTTATTTACAACTTCTGTTATTATGTAAGCGCAGCGTACTTGCACGTCAAGTTATATGATATGTGGAGGACTTCATGGTGAAGGTGGTTGAGAGGCTAATGTTCGCTAAGGTTTAAGTAACTGTAAATATATATAACGTAAAATGGCACATGTAAATCAGATGTAGGGCAAACGTGTTGCGTTAATTGCTGTGTAACATTGAGTTAAACCTTTTCTTATTGCATTCAAATTAACTTGGCAATTAGCTGATTGAGTTATCGTTTCTTAAGTGGTGGAAAAAAAGACTTCAAGCAAAGATAATTTAGTGCATGAGTATGTGCATAGTGAAAGAAATAATGGGTTTCAGTAACGTTTTGAAATAAATTTGGTTTAATACACTGCATTCGCCTTGAATTCTATTTGCTGTTACTCATATCAATTTAATTTAGGCCTACTATAATTTTGAAGTCTAAATTTGTAATCTATACTACTATTATAAGGAGGAAAGATTTGTCTGTATGTTTGTAGTGAATAAACTCAAAAACTACTGTGCCGATTTCATAAATTCTTTCACCATTGGAAAGCTACATTCTCCCCGAGTAACATAGGCTATATTTATTGCTAGAATCTCAACTGTTTGGAAATAGTTCCCAGATGAGGGCATCAAAAAGACTCCGTGATGGAGAATCCTAATCTGAAACTGAAAATCGTCTTGCAAGTTATTCTCTTCGCATCGCAATCGCTTACCAGAGAGTCGAGTAACGAGCGCTTGCAGCTGCTCGCTGAACAAAATTTCAAAACCTCCCAAGTACTCGCTTGAGAGTCGAGTACGGAGCGTGTGCGGCGACTTGAAGAACAAAATATTAGAGATATACAAGATAGCACTAGGGGTCGAACTCTGAACGTTCCCAACGCCTTCATAATCAGATCGAAAAACAGCGGGCACCAAAGACTAGAGGTCGTAATCAAGTTTTAGCTTATTGCAAATAAAATATAATTTCATGTTCGAATTTTCCTCATTTATTTTCCTTATTATAATCCTTCAAGAGATCTGATGCATTAAAAATGCTCAGAACACATTTTAATAGAATACTTATTAAAGATCCGTAATAAAAAGCTCAAATCTATAAATCGTGCTAATTGGTTCCAGTTTATGAACTTCTAGGGAACATTATAAAGAATTTTTCTTAGACGAGAAATACTAAAATCTCTACTAGTTGAAGACATTGAGGCAAATTTACCCCTAGGTTAGGTTAAGTGGTTGTCAAACGACGCCCCTAGGCCTTTGGGAGGCCCATTGTGACACCACTGGGACTGTGATCCCTCACACTATATAGTCATCTTTGAACCACCCTGTGGTCTTAATAAAGTGAAAAAGTTCATACAATTTGATATGAGCAACTTCGCCCACATCATCGAGAAAACCGCGCCCAGTAGTTGCAATTCTTTTCCTGTACAGAGCCTTACATCCACATAGAAGGTGTGTAATCGTTGCTTCCCCTTCTTCTTCCTGACAGCTTCCGCAGTAATCGTTACACGGTAACCCCAGTCTGCTGGCGTGTCTACCAATCAGACAGTGTCCCGTTAACACCCCTACAAGGGTTATTGTGTCATTCCTCTTAAATTTCAATAAGCGACATGTGCGACTCTTATTCCACTCAGGCAACGTTTGTCTACTTACGGAGCAAGTCGTTGATTGTTTCTATTGTGATTCAGACGTATCAACAGAATGTTTATCTATTAGATATCTGCACGTTGCCTAAGGTATATAAATTCCCTCTTTATTAGCATCCAACTGCAGTGTTGTACCCAATCTGGCTAGTTCATCTGCTACACAGTTTCCAGGACCAATTGGAGGTGTATCGTGAAATATTATGTCATTGTCATTAAAGCATTCTTTCACTATCTCTCAATGTTTGTCCACTTTTCCCATTTCCCACTCCTCTCTAGAGGGGAAGTATATGTGTAGGTCCGAGTTTAGATTCATTAAATTTACCCCTAAATACATCAAAAATCTTCGGAATCACCCAGGATAACCTACTGTGGTCCGTTGAATCAACAAGAAACCTTATTTGTTTATGATTCTATCAATTTCAAAAATAGAAGCATATATACATATTAATAATAATATTCAGTTAATAATATTCAGTTCAAATCATAGTATTGTCACCTTACAAAATCTCTTTTCCAAGGTACATTTGGTGAATTTGAAAACAGTTGTATCCCAGGAATTTAAAGAAATCTTTTGAAATTAATACCTTATTTTTATTTTGAAAATGTATAAGGTATCTAGAAATTAGTTCAAAGTTCTATGTTATCTGAAATGCCAATTTTGTCACAAGTCAGCTGTCACAAAATTCACAATGTGGTGAATTGGAAGGGGTGATGTTTTTAATTTGTTAGTTGTGTGAATTCGCCATTAAAAAAATTTGGCTAAGGATGTCTTTAAGGTTATGTAGATGGGAGGCTCTTGTTCGAATGTGTTATCTTGTTGAATTTTCCACCTATCAATTTTAAAAGTTAAATCTGCATATTCAGATTAAAAGACATTGGTCTTCTTTGCAGGAAGAAATCAGCAGAAATATCTTAAGTGTTGCATAACCGTTTCGTATTTACTTTAATACATTTATTAAATAATAAGTGAGTCTGATTAGAGAATTATATAATAGATCCACATCTAATTGTTTATATATAATACAAATTATATTACATTAAATATTATTTCACATATAATTGCTGCTTTTATCTATATTAGTCTATAACATAGAGTTTACTGACATTATTAGCATTTAATAACGCGCAACATATTCATGCAAATTGCGAATGCGACCACTCCTCAATACAACTATCATATGACACTTATTCCCCCCAACTTCCTCTGACCACACACAACACACACACTCATTTCGCTTTCAATCTAACTTTTACTTTTAATTACACACACTCATTTAGCGACTAGTCTGGCGACTTGACGCAATTAAAAGCGCAATAAAATCAGCTACAATAATAACAACAACACGTTGTTGCAACATCGCTGCAATGAGTTTTAAATATCCTTCGGGCCACACGCTTCCTACTGCAAGCGAGTAGTTTACAAACAACAACAAAAGTAAAGTTGACAAGTAAAAAAGTAAGAAGACAAGTAAATAACCGCTAAACAGCGCATAGCGAAACAACAAAAACAAATATGCAAAATTTCGCATAAACACCGCGGTGGTGTGCTTGTGTGTTTGCTGATTTCTGGTTTTGCGAGTTCTTTTCCGTTAAATTTTGCGCTCACAACGACTGATTCATTACGGCCTGAGGCAGTCATACAATAATCGATAGCGGAGTCAGTGGTAAAGCAAAAATACAAAAACAAAAGTAGTGAGCACATAAACAAATTGAAAATAAAAGTAATGTGTGCTGTTTAGGCACCGGTTTTCGAAAAACTGTAAATAATCGATGCAAGCAGATACAGATATATATGTGAATGAATGTGTGTGTATTTCGCTTTCGGCCGAAAGACAACTTGTTTTGTGAGCTTTTTTCATTTAATATTTTTATTTTTTTTTTTTTTTGAATTTTTATGATTTTTGTTTTTGGTTTGCTATTGATTTCTACTTTTCTATTTTGTGTTGTGGGGTTTCTTAAAAGCTTGGTTCTCGGATGCTGCTAGCCGTTAGTGAAATGAAAAGTAGAATGCTATGATTGATTTCAGCTTTTGTGTTAAGGTTATGCTATTGTTAGCCATATCAAATATATCTATACCTCATACAGAACCTGTCAAGAACTCAAAGAAATGCAAAATTAAGTACAAAATGCGTCAGCAAGAGTAAAAATTATGCTCTCTAATTTCAGTGCTTTTATTAAAAATTATAAAAATAATAATAAAAAAATCATGCAAAAATTATAAAATATAAAATTAAAAAAAAAATTTCGTGAAATTCAAATTTCTTTGATTTATTATAACTTCTCCATCTGCTGTGGGATTCTTGTTACCATTTCTGGACAAATTATTTAACCGGCAAGTGTACTTTGCTGCCTTTGTTTTTAGCGCATGCGTGTGTGTTTTGAGCGCCCACTCAACTCAAATGTTCACTCTACCATGAAGCAAAAAATTAAAAAAATAAAAAAAACAAAATATAAATAAACAAAATAAAATAAATATATTTATTAGTTCATTGCTACTAAATCCACTTCTAGCCAGTTCTTTGTTTGTGCCACAGCGCATTTATTACAAAATTTAATAAATATGTAATAATAAATATTTCGGAGTCGAAAAAAACCGACTTCTGTTGTAATACTCCGTACTTGGCGCATAATTGTGCGAATTGTAGTGGAAAATAGCCGCAACGAAAAATTACACAACCAACAACTAATCACTTAAACTTTGTAGAATTCTATGCCATTAGCAAGCTAATTTACGCTTACGTTTTCAAAATTCTTACATAACAGCGGGTGGTCTGCAATTGTTGTTGTTATGGCACTAGTCATTCTAAGTCGCGTTCCAAAGCATTTATTCATTTTAGAAGTTACTTTTTGCTTAATTGCCGCTTTGATTTGCTTTGGACATGCAAACTTAAGCGAACTTTTTTGCGTAGAACACGTGCGCAGCTTTTATAAAATTTTTTTTTGTTCGAAAGTAATACTTAATTTAATTTATCACAGCTTTTTAAAACTCAGCTTGAAATGTGAAAATCGTAAGGAAGTGTTTTGCGTTTTTTTCTGGAACTCCTAGAAGTTTAAGTTATAGTTTTAAAGCAGTTAATTCTGATTCGCTTCGACTCAAGACTCATAACATTTGCAATGAGTAATAAAACAAGAAGAGATAATGAGAATGAATATAAAAGGAGTACTCAAATTAAATGTGTTCAGGAAGATATACACTTAAATAAGTTTTATTCATTACTTTTTTTATTACACCCATGTATATGACCATATCTATTCGCATGTTTGGGAGAACTGTCTTGTCAGTTTTGTCTACATCTAGTTATCAATATATTTCATATTTTTTATCTATCTAAGTATATTTATAAGATGAAGGATCCACCTGACAGGTGTCGCTAGAGACGAAATATTGAAGACTGTATTTAGTACCGATTCATGATAATAATTTTTGTTTATTCGATGTCCTTAGTACAGTCTTAGTAGTCTATAGAAGGCAAACTAGCAAGATAGCTGCACCATTAGGAACAAATCTTTAATGTACATTGATATTTAAGTGAAGTGAACCCCCTTAAAGGGTTACTTTAAGGGGGTTATTCCAACTGTGTTTTTTCATTCTTTCCTTCATCGTTGCTTAAAACGGCTAGACCGAATGACTTCAAATTTGTTGGGTGCACTCAGCAAACGCATGAAACGCTCTTTTATCAATCAAAAACTCTCAAAATTTGGATTTCTTTGTAGCAAACAACTAAAAAGAAATGCAAAATTCGCATTTCATTCAAATGTCTACCAAAAGTCTAATTCTTAGTATATTCATTTAGTCGTAGTAACTAATGTTCTAAACAATATTTTTAGCTAAAAATTTATATTTATACTGTCGAAATATATGATATACATATATATTATGTTGTTAAACTTAAGTTCTATCTAATTACTGGTTGTAAAAAAAATTCTAAAAAATCGCTAAAAAACGGCCCGCCACATGGGATGATCCCCTTAAGTAAAAATATGTCATTATCTTCCACTGTTTTAAAATCTGGAATAATCTACGAAAATCTAAAGATTATCCTTACAAAGATTATTTTCGGCCGGTAACATAAAAAATCCACAATATAATTTTGATGACTCTAAAATGAAGTTGATCGAGATGGCTGAAACTCTAAAGATATCAGAGAAACGCTTTGTAGAGCTCTGACTAAAGAGATCGCCATATTTGATCACAAACGAAGCAAGGTGTAGTGTTTAAAAAATTGATATATTTGGCTTTAATGACTCTTTCCCGTTCCCAGAAAACCCAAAAAAATATTGCTAGAAGGAAGTCACCGCCTCTCAGGCCAAATGTATTACTAAAAAGGCTAGTATCTCACTAGTGAAATATACTATGCCTTAGAATTCCTCTTTGAAGGTTTTCATATCATCTAGAACTGTCAGATTCGGTAGAGCAAATGTTTAGAAAACCAATGGAATCCTTTTCAGCGAGGAAATTTTAAACAGAATTTTTCGTTTCGCCATAGGAAGTCTCTTAGCAATTATATCACTTTCACCATTGTGATATTTAGAGAAAGCTCTTTGCATATGATAGCGACGTTTTGTGAAGTTGATTGGTCAGTCTTTCATAGAAATTGTATAACCTTACTTTTGCATAACAATTTTGTTCTAAATAGTATTTGTATCGCCTAGCCAAAATCATGCCACAATCGAAATTCAACAGTTATATTTAATATCAATTTGAATTTTATAGAAAAATAGCCCTTCAGAGGATAAGCGTCAGAGAAAATCTCTATCTATGAACATATCATTAACTTTGGTTAGGTTTCGGGATTGATCGCTTCGTTGGAGATCGCGAAGACGCATTTGATTAGTTGAAAAATCAATTCTTTGTGAAGCTGAAAACTCATAGCTTTGAAACTATAGATTCTCATGTATCAACGAAGCAATTTGTGACTATCACAAATATGTATTAACAACTAATTTCTTTTCCAATAACACAAAATGTCAGTCGATGAAGTAGTTATAGACCTCACATACACATATACATATGTACCGTAGTACTTAACTATATTCGCATTCGCATTAACTACAATTTACTTTCATTTTCACAACAGCAACAATAATTGTCTGAATGTCTGACTTACCTTGACAGTTGGCAACGGCCAATGAAGAAATCAGCAACACTGCAACTGACAGCTTTGCCAATGCGCGCGACAACGCCACACGTTGCATAGACATTTGACATTTGCGCGGACGAAGTGCAACTGCGGTGTCCATATGTTGTTGCTGTTGTTGTTTGCGCTGCATTGTAGTTACTGCTTTGTGGAGTTGTGAAAATTTCACCGAATTTTGTTTTAAAATTATTCGATTTTTTTCTGTTGTGGAAAATTGGTGGCACTGCAACGTTGCTGCTGCTGTTGATGAGCTTGCCACAGCTCTTGTTGCAAGCAATCGATTGTTAGTGTGCGGCTTGCCACAACTGGTGCAGCTGTCGTGTTTCGTGCTTTTCGCACAGGACCGATAACGAAATGTTGTTGAACTGTTTGTTGTATGGAAATGATGTAGGCGAGGTGCGAGACAATAACAACAATAATAGCAACAAATAGTTGGATTTTTTTATTTTTAAATTTATTTTATTTGGTTTTGTTGTTGGTTTTTGATCTTTTTATTGTTGTTTTTTCAATTTTATTTGTTTTTATATTTTTTTGTGGTTGTTACCGCGTTGGTTTTTGCTATTAGTCTTGCGTTGCACGTTTCGTTGGCAAATCGCTTGCCTCTATTAAATACTATTACACTCGTTATTTTCGTTAATGCGTTTTTTTTGCTTTTGTTTTTTTTCTGTTTCTGTTTTTGTTTTAAATTTTTTCTTTTATTTACCGACTGGTATGTGTCTCTCTTTAAGTTACTTGTGCGGCTTGACCAACTTGTAAACTTTAGTCGCTGTCGGCGATTATGTGAGCAACAATTGCTGTTGTTGTTCTTGTTGTTGTGGTTGCTGTTGCATTTGCATTCGTGTAGCTTTCGGCATTTTCAGCCATTCACCAGCTCACTTTAAACGCTCATGTGTGATCAGGCGCGCGTAATTAATTTTATTCGTTGCGATTTGATAATCGGCTGTTGTTATTGTTGTCTGCCGTCGTTTCGATTATATTGTGATCACAAGTGCCTGTATATGTATTTTATTCACAACAATTATTTATTTATACATTTATTTGGTTGTTGTTGTTGTTGGTCAAACTATTTCACTTCACTTGCTGTAGTGTCGCTGCAAAGTAAACACACAAACAAAGAAATTGTAATGAAACAAACATTCAAGGCTGCGTTTAGTACACACCGCGACATATACTTAAAATGGGCGCATTCACTTGCATTCACACGCATGCAAACATTTTTCGTGAATTCGCAAAATGCAAGCGAATCGCATAAATATTTAATTGAATTATCTGCGATTGCACTTTGCATACAATCAGTTAGTGCGCTGAACGCGCTTGCAGTGTGAACTTTTCAAAATATTCACAGCCTTTACATTTTAATTCAAATTCGCATGAAGTTTGTGTCTTAAGTCTTTTGATTTATTGTCTTTTCGGCGATGTGATCTGTCGGCGTCAGAGTTTAATGAATTTACGGCAGGCTGGCAAAAATGTTTGTATTTCCCCACGCTTTCTATGACTAGCAGCTAGCTAGCTAGCAGGCTGGCAGGCAGCTGCAGCTTGACATGACTTGAGTGACAGCTTTTATGCACTTCAAACGTATTAAGGCTGCAATTTGCTGTTTGAACACTAAAATTCTAATAAATCTCACTGAAATATTGCTAGAGATGAAAATTGTGCTTGACTAAAAAATCATTTGCATTTTAGAACTTAATAGTTGATTAAATTATCTTAATGTGAGGTCAAGTTTTTTTAAAGTAGACAGTTGAAAGAGTCTCCAAAATGATGTTTAACTTCCCAACCGGCTTAACAAAAAATTTTAAGTATTAAAAGCTGTAAGGAAATAAGCAAATTGTGGACTTTGCATAAATTTTACTAAATTTATTTAATATTCTAATGGATTATGTATTATTTTGCTTAGGCTAGTCAGCACAGAAGGTTTTACCAACCAAAAGCCGTGAGAATTCTTCAAACTTAGGAAAGTATTGTATTCTCATATCTTTAATCTTATTAAGAACATTATATATATTACTTAAGAGGCTAGGAAGGTGATATCAGCACTCAGCAGAGCTTATAAATATTTTTCGCAAATTTTTTGGATAGTTAAAAAAGTTAGGGGGTCTAATTTGAACCATTCTAAGGTTATTTTAGGATTTCATATATTTGTTAATCATTTTGTAATATTCAAATATCATTCACAACAATTGTTGATGTGAATTTGAATAATAAAGTTTTCAACAATTAGTTAAGAAATTAATTTTTTTAAATAATTTTTGGACGGATACTTATTTTTAACCCAAACTTTGTATAATTGCCTTATTACTAATATGCCGATTGTTATAAAGCTAAACTGGAGTTTTCCCTATGAGTAATGAGTACTTATATTACGTAGCCCTTTGGCTAAATAAAACCAAAGTTAAACTAAAATCCTGTCGGATCCTTATGTCGTGGAGACTCCAAAAGTCTACCCTCACATTCAGGTGATACCGGTTACGATTTGGCTAGTTTGTGTGCCAGGCTACAGAGGAATCCGAGGTAATAACGTAAGGATGACAAGGATACGTTAGTATTATTAATTACAGTAGAATGGGAACAAGTAGAATGACTACTTATTCTTTCGTGGTATTCTACTAGACATTCCGGCTTCAGCTTAGCTTTGGTCAGTCGCAAGATTCTACTGACCCACAGAAAATCGTGAGACGTCTAAGAAGCTCTTCGCTCTAAATAATAAATCATTATTTCAAGGGGTCATTGTCCCAATAAAAATTGTATCGGATGGTAGCTGCAGAAGTTTCTTAGAACAAGACGAGGCAGAATCATCTTGCGGAAGGAATGCCCCGCCTATGCGAGATCGATACTAAAATTCCTTGAATCTCCCTTTTTGAACTACCCTGCGAATTTGCGGATTTAGAAGTAAAAAAACGTATGCAGATTTGTGGACGGTTCACGGCGTATTGACGAATCCTAATATCTTTTTAGGGTTTTTCTGAATTCACAAAGGACCCTAGACTATAAGGTCTAAGTGTATTCCTTATCTTGTGGGGAACAGGTTTTGATAGAAAATCCTAATATAGCTCCCAAAGAAAATAAGGAGAAACTGCATGCATTTGAATAATAACATAATTCCATCGATATCGATTGGAGAAAAGAACAAGATTGCTACCCAATGTGCGTCCGATTAACTTCTTTTCGTACATGATCTTTTCAAATACACCATTACAACTTCTTCCGGGGTGTAGAACGTCAGTCGTGCCGACACTGATAATTGTTTTTATGATAAATCAGTCGCATTTATAAATTGAATTTACCTTTATAGCTCCAATAAAAAATCAAAACGAAAATATGTGTGACAGAATGCCGAAATTCGAATATAATTTTTCATTCACTTGATATTCATGATACAAATTTTTCTTTCGTGTGGAAATAAAAATTCATGGGAATGCTTTATTCACATGAAATTTACAATAAGGCTGCATATTTTTTTATCAGAAAATCATCTTCCAAGCATTGCGAACATTGTTTTATGAAGCGATATTTTTTAAAAAATATTTTCAAATAATTAGGTTTGATAAAAAAATTGGAAATTGGAAGTTGTTACATATCAGCAGCAGTTTTGGTCATATTTAAGTATTCATTACAATGTAAAAGTTGATTAGTCTATCTGTCTAGTGAGTGACTGTGTCAAACAAAACAGTTCAACATTACCCCACTTCAATATTACTACCAATCAGTATCACCTGGCAACTCTAATTTATGCATATTCATAATTTGCTAGTAGAACTTTCATTAAAACAACGTTTGCTTGTCAATAAAATATACAAAATTATTGCAGTAGACCTTTAATAAAAATAAAATACACGGAACGAAGTCCGAAGCAGCACTGCAGTGTGAAAACCGGCACCATTCCGGATGTTTATGAGCAATTCTACATGAAATACAGACAGAGACTTGTTTTTTACTGACGTTAAACACCGATATGTGTATATATAATTTGATTGATAATAGAGTAATATTTTAGTCGAGTTGTTTGAATTAATAATTTTTAAGTGATATTTTCACTACATTTGAAACCTGTTGAAAATAATTATTTTATATTTATACAATGTTTCAATCGTTGAATGCATTTAGTCGTTTAAATATGTGGAAGAATAATAAATTTGAAATAAATGGAGATTTTTTCTTGAAGCTCACTATTTAATACTCAGTGGCTCTATACTAATTATGCTTTATTGATTTGTCTCATGTGAGTTACAAAATATTTAAAAATTCATATGAATGTGATTTAACTTTGCAGTAAATAGAATAAAGGCAGGCTAATTAAAATTAAGAAAAACTTTTATTTTTTTTTAGATATATGTACATATATTCATAGATTATCTTATACATGAAAATTAAAAAAAAAAATAATAAAAAAATTTTTGTTGCATTTTTTCGTAGAATTTAAGACTTCTATCCAGTTTAAATATAAAAAAAATTCTTGTGAAGACAAATGCGTGCAGAATGAGTTAAACTCTCATTTTGGTAAACAAAAGTGTCGTTGAAGTTCGCTGCTTAAGTCTTTTGTTCGAAATGGAATAATAGTTAAAAGGCTAGATTTTAAGCTGAATTTGAATTGGCATGTAAAATAGAAAGAAATAAAAGTGATAAAAACACTTCAATTTTTTTTTGTGCAAATAACTTGAACCAAACATTTTGAACATAAATATAATATAAAATATATTTTTAATATTCGTACTTCAACAATGTAATTTAGAAAACTGGAAGAGCTGAAGTAATGTCAATTTATTATATTTTCAGGCTATCAAGCCAACAAAAAGGTTTTAAAGGTTTTTTATAAGGTTTCATAGTTAGTGAGATAACCTTAAGTTTTTTCCTAATTTTTAGTTCTAGTGAGTACTATCAAAATCTCATATTAGAGTATTAATAGCTACGGTATTCCTGCCTTCAAAATTTTTTCAACTGATAATGAAAATTTCGTATAATACAAAATAATCTCAAAGTTCGTTGCTTAAGTCTTCTGTGCCATTGCATGATAGATTAGAAGTTTGTCGCTTAAGTCTTTTGTTACAGATTTTTAACCTAGAAGTGACACGTAGTCAAAGTTCGTTGCTTCAGTCTTTAGTTTATTTGGAGTTTTTAAAGAATATTTTGAAATACAGTTGAACTTCCGTAACTTGAATCACCATAATCCACAAAAAAAAAATAAAATAAAAAAAGTGCTAAAGAGACTACCGAGTTACGGAAGGTCATTGATATGAAAATTTCACTTCTCTTGATTTTCGAACAATAACAAAGAACTTATCAACAAAGATGCCATAAGAAAATGAAGATTAAAAAATAACAAATTTTTGAAAAGATATACGATTGTATTTAAACTATGCCCTGAAAGCAAAACTACCTACATTTAAAGCCGTACCAGTCATGGAAATCCCCTTCAAGTAAAGTATAAACTTAACACAACTCGCTTGAAACAAAATTAAATTTCTGCCTCAAACAAATTTCATTTCAGCATTTTTGTAATTTTTATTTTTACCACAGCCGCTTGCGACTTTATTTCCTTTCACTTTAATGTAGCTTTAAATTCAGCGCTATGCCGAGCGCTTTAAGAAACAGCAAGCCATAACTAGCTGGCTACCAAACAAATTGACCTCGTGTTACTATTTCATGAAAAAATGAGGGAAAAACACGTACAATAAGTAAACGCATATGCTTTACTAGCTGTTCCTATATATATGTTCCTTTATATAAATATGATAAATATGTATTAATATGTAACTATATATATATATAGTTATAGTCGTGGTATGTAATAAGCTTGCAGGCAAACTGTTTGTGCATTCAATGAATATTTCGTACATTAAACTATTTTCGATTTCGTTTTCATTATAATTTTCAATTTTTGATGTTTGTTTGTTGTTTTATTATTAATTTTTTTTTTGTTTTTTGTTGCACTTCGGATATTCTCTTCAAATGCTTCGAACCACCACTAATTTGCTCGCATTCTTCGTTGTTCCTTTCATTAACACTTCCAATGTGAATTCATTGCAATTTGGTGAAACCAAATACACCCACATACGCGTAGAATGCTCTAAAAAAACACAAGCGCTAACAACAACAATACAAAAAAAATGTGAATGTGGCGAACGCGAAGGTGGTTCGGGTATTAATTTGTTATTTTTGTACACTCATATTGGCCGTTGGCTGTTGGCTTTTGTACTTATTTGGGCGCACTGATACATTTTCGTACGCGAAGAAACCCACTTTGTTGTTGGTGATATATATATTATTTATATTTATATTTATATTTATAAATAAGTTCACTATATGATTACAAGCAGCAGTTTCCAATCACTTTGTCTGCACGAAAAACCCCGAATTCAAAGGGCTTTAAGATTTTTTATTTTCGTGTTTTTTTTTTTTAATTTTTTGTTTTGCAGAATCTTTGCGAACGTCGCTTACCATTCAAGAGCGCTCGCTGCGCTTCACACTCAACACGCCCGGATACGTCAGCACGGAATGAAAGTTGAATCGTAACTGGTTGGGCTGGCGAGCGTTCGAGACACAACAGTCACTGCGTGCCACTCCAACACCGCCACAACTCACTACCACAACCAACCACCAAAGAAGTGGCTGCGACGCTGGCGTCAGCGCCGACTGCAGCTGCCATGGCTTATAACTCCAGCTCATGCCGAATATTTGCTACTGTTGCCAATTCCATGACCATTGCTTATTTTGCGTGTGGTTGTTGTTGTTTTTCACTCGGTAGCTTTAAAAGCTCGGCGACTGCGCTGTTTGCTGCGCGCATTGCTCATTGTTTCTTGTTGTTATTGTTATTGCAGTAATTGTATTTCTTGTTTTTGGTCGCTTACTCATTTTTTGAGTTGCTGGCCTTTTCTTCTTCTTCTGCCTCTTCAGCTACGGCTTCTGTATCTGTGTCTGCTTAGTTGGCCCTAGTCAGTGTTTAAGCTCCGCTTTAAAGTTTTGCTGCTGCCGTTGTCCACTCGTTTGTTGACTTTTGGCTTTTACAGCGAGAGCGTTGTGACGTGAGTAGTTTTTGTATTTTTTGCACTGTATTTTACATGTTTCTTTGTTTGTATTTGTGTCGTCTCTGTTTTCAAGTGGCATAATGTGTCGCAAATTCCCACAATACTATACAATTGGGCTAATAATAACAAGCCTTTGTTATGCGGCGTTGCCAGTGTTTTAATTGAATTTAATTGCAATAATATTTGGTTGTAAAATATTTACATCAAATGTTTATATGGATATATTTAATTGGGTAAGGATTGTAGTATATAGATTTAATTAGGGCAAGTTGACTAAGGTTTTGATTAAATTTACTCCTTATAACCATGTCAACGTCTTTCAATCTCTCCCTCTCTTCGATCAACTGGGTAGCAAAACGAGTATATCCAAGGCCGATATACTAGGGATAAGGACGACTTTCGAATAATTAGAAATATATCTATAGAGGAGTAATAAACTTCCAAGCATTACTACTAGTCTAATCACACGATGGTGGATATTGATTCATGACGGAGCTAAATCCCTTCAATATAGAGTCAATATCTGTCTCTCTCATTCGGGTTGCTGGACATTAGAATGAAATCTGAGGTCGGGCTACTCAGATCCCAGCACGAATCACTAGATAAATTTTGAAGCAAGCAAATGGTTATGCAACTTATATAGCTATCACATGTGGCTTATCTGAGAGATCAAGATCAGTTTTTTTCATTCTAATAGCAGTTATTACAGATACTGACAAATACATGAACCATTTATGGGCAATGGTTAATACGCTTTCTCTGAGCATTTGGCCTTGCAGGCCTTGCAACAATAAAACACTAGGAAAGAGTTCGAGTCCAAAGCGCTTAACGAACAGATGGAGCACATTTATCGGCTAGTGATTATTTAACCACTAGAGATCCCAAGTATGCATCAAAATGTTGGCAATAGAGGTTAATTGTAGCTTGAGCAGTACCCTGGTAATATGGGTATATTGTATTGTATAGTTTTCAATTACTGATATATCGATTGAAAATAATACACTATTATTATTAAAAAATGCATCTGATACCAAAAGATGCTGGATGAGTGTAATCCAGGCTCTAAATTAGGTTCAATATATCATACAGTGAAAAGAGGATCGACACACACCATCTCTTTGTCTATTTTAAAGGTGTTTTCGACAGCACGAAAAGGCGTTGCCTCTATGCCGCTATGTCTGATTTTGGTATCCGTGCAAAACTAATACGGCTGTGTAAATTGACATTGAGCAACTTCAAAAGCTCCGTCAGGATCGGGAAGGATCTCTCCGCGCCGTTCGATATCAAACCAGGTTCAGCAAGGTGACTCACTATCGTGCGACTTCTTTAACCTGATGCTGGAGAAAATAATACGAGCTGCAGAGCTAAATGGAGAAGAGTACAGCTGCTGGCGTACGCCGATGATATCGATATCATTGTGTTGTTTCCAATTAGTTAACCTTTTTCCAGACTGGATAAGGATGCGAAGCGAATGGGTCTCGAGGTGAATGAGGAGAAGACGAAATGTCTTCTGTCATCAAACAAACAGTCAGCGCATTCGCGTCTTGGCTCCCACGTCACTGTTGACAGTCATAACTTTGAAGCTGTAGATAATCTCGTATACCTAGGCACCAGCAGCAACACCAACAATAATGTCAGCCTTGAAATTCAACGCAGAATCACTCTTGCCAACAGGTGCTACTATGGACTGAGTAGGCAATTGAAAAGAAAAGTCCTCTTTCATCAACTTGAAAATGTTTGCCATTAACTGTGTATTGAAGCAATTCAGTAATGAAATCGCGAAGAACTGGCTTTCATAAGAAGAAGACTTTGCACAGAGTCCGTATTCTATATATTATATTATTAATATCAGCCTTCCATTAATTATTTTCTATTATAACATCTCAATAGCAGAAATTGAACGACAAACTATTTGCTGACATCGCCTCAAAATATAACATTATACATTATTTTTAACTAAGAGTCTAAGACTTCTAAGGCTTTTTCGAAGATTTATCATGATTTTCCTATTTTTTTTTTTTTGCATATGGCAACATTTACACCTCAAGCTTGTGATCATCACATCAGAGTTATGCATTTTGAGTTTATGCATAGAAATAAGTATTCGCCACACATGTCATACAATTATTTAGATACAAATAATTACATATACATATATAAATCCATTAATTATAATGTACACGCACCTACAATCATAACCGAGAACTTCGCCAACAATGTGATTTTCCCTCAGTAACCGTTACATCGCATAAATATTTATTATCTACGCAATTACAAACAACCTAATTGCAACAATGGCAATAGCGGTTTTGTAGTATTGCATTATAATAATGACACACACACGTACACTGCTTATAGTTATGAATATGAAGACACACACACAGATGCACTTACAACTCACAAGCAAACAAGCCAATGCATGTGGGAACCAAGCAAAGACGCCGAAAGGGTCAGCAGTTCGAGACACCGCTACAAGAGGGCTTGCAGAAAATTGCCACTTGTAGAACCTGTTTGGCAACCAGCATAACCGTTTGAATGTGCCAACAACAACAACAACAACAACAACCACAATGGCTCAGAACAGTTACAACGACAACAAAGAAGCACACACAACTAGGGCTAGGATTGGCAATGCGACGGCAGTATTAACAAATGCAACAATAACAAAATGTAACAACAACAAAAATAATAAACAAATAGCCAACTAACAAGCAAAAAAAAAAACAAACTGGAGTGACTACTTCGCCTAAGTTGCATTGCTTGCAAGTGTCTGTGTGTGTTTGTTGTTGTGCGCCTAAGTGAGTAGCACAATTAGCTTTCTGAGACTCCCTTCTTTCTATGTCAATTACATGCGGTCTGGTCTGGTCTATTGCAAAACGCCACTCACTCACATAAATAACCAGCAAATGGAATTGCCAAAGAGCAACAGCGCAAAATGTGCAAACGTCACTGCCAAGTTGACGGCGTCGTTGCCACATATGCGCGCTAAAATGCGGCCACAATGTCAGTCAGCGATGGAAATGAAGATGCGGCGTCTGTCGTAAATATTGGCAATGGAGCAACAGGAAAATCAGAAATTGGGTCACACGCGTGCCATGGCGCGAATTCAAAGAATCAACACAAATACTCATACATACAAACGAGTAATCTAAGCCGTGGCACACACAAATGATTTGTGAAGCATTGCTGCCACAATGTGGTGTGTCCACAAATGGCGCTAAATGAGTTATTGCTCTGCTAAAGGCAATACGCCGCCGAGGCAGGTAACTGACTAACTAACCTAACTCAAGGCTGAAAACAGTATGCTGTTCTTGTATGGCTTAGTTCTGCTTTATTGGCGCTCACATGGTGCTGCTGCCGGTTAGGCAGCTGCGATCATTTATAAAACTGAGAAGTTTCAACTCCGGCTTCAACTTCCTCTGTTGTCTCATAACCAGCGGCTAATAAGCTAATTAAGGCTTTGAAAGCATTGCAAGCGCTGTATGATTACAGAGCTTTTACAGCGCAACAACAGTATGTTTGAATTGATACTGTAAAATCGCTGTTAATGTGCTTTTAAAGCTTTTTCGCTTTGGCTGAAAGCTGCAAGTGTAATTTAAGCTGGCAATGCCTGTATTGAAAATGAAAATTACACTGTTTAACACAAGCAAAAGACTTATGAGACTGGTAACTGCAATTTGTAATAAATAGAGTAGAATAGTAGTATATAAGAGGGGAGATACTTAATTTTTGGAGATAAATAAATAATTACTAATATTTCGGTTAAAAAAATATAAAAAAATTAAAAAAAAAAAATAAAAAATTATTTTTAAAAGAGATTTTTTTCCAAATTTTTTATATTAGTAACAAATATTGTCATCAAAAAAACAGTCAGCGCATTCGCAACTTGGCTCCCACGTCACTGTTGACAGTCATAACTTCGAAGTTGTAGACAATTTCGTCTACCTGGGAACCAGCATCAACAACACCAACAATCTAAGCCTCGAAATCCAGCGCAAAATCACTCTTGCCAACAGGTGCTACTTTGGCAATGGAAAAATGAAGTCCTCTCTCGACGAACCAAAATCAAACTCTACAAATCGCTTATTATTCCCGTCCTGATTTATGGTGCATCAGATGATACGACACTAGGAGTTTTCGAGAGGAAAATGTTGAGCGAGATTTATGGTCCTCAGAACATTGGCAACGGCGAATGCCGCAGATGATGGAACGATGAGCTATACGACGTTCATATTGTCTTGTTCACCGAATAAAAAGACAGCGGCTACGCTGGCTACGTCATGTTGTCCGAATGGACGAAAACACTCCAGCTCTGAAACAGTACCCACCGGCGAAAGCCGAGGAAGGGGAAGGCCTCCACTCCGTTGGAGGGACCAGGTGGAGAGCGACCTGGTTACACTTGGAATCTCCAACTGGCGCCGAACTGCGAAGGAAAGAGAGGAGTGGCGCGCTATCATCGATTCGGCTATAACCGGCTAAACGGTTTCCACGCCAATCACATACATACAACAAATATCGTGGCATCCCTAAAATATGTGATGACTTCTCCAGCCATCAGAGGCTTCTTAGTTTTGATCTGCAGATATAGTAAGGGCTTTATATCAATGCTCGCGACTCGAAAGCTCTATTGCTAAACTTAAGAAATGGTTTGTAGGTTAAAATATATTTTCGCTCTATAAGTCATTCCTAGCTTTCTTCGCCATAAGAAGTCCACTGTTTCGACTGTTTCTTGAACTCCACTGTATACCAATAGATCCATACTTCGTCGATAGATTCGAAATGATGCAGGCGCTCTTTCGGCTCACGCTTAAATAGCAACAAAGACTGCTTTGGTTTGCATTTGTTGTCCAATATATTTTCCTTTGTCCTATCCATTTTCGGGGTAACTAAGTTTGGTTAATTAATAACCGACTTGCAGCCCTGTTGAAACTCGTTAAGCCGTTTTTCGACCATCGCCATTAAAGGAATAAGGCACCATACAGAGTATTCGAATCTGTTCATCGGCTGCTATAAAATCCGCGGACAGCCGTATTTCCATATGAGGTCAAAATCCAGTTACAAGTCCGATTCAGCTACATTTTTTATGGTAGCTGGTGCTATTGCGATAGTTATGCCATTGGTTCGACCTCATAGATTTCAGAACACTTGGCTGCTATGAACTTCAGAGTACCATTTTCCATACCGAGTACCATTTTTTAAAGATTAAGCACTGAATAACCTAACGTCTCTCCCAGTCGGTCTTTCGGAGTAATTATTAGATTTTCTTATACGAAAGTATTATGCATCAAAAGAACTTGTACGATGGTAAGAAGATATGAAAAGATACGGAAAAGAGAAAGAAAGATAAAAGATAACATAACACAAAGATCTTATCAGATAGCCTATCAAGATTTCAATATCTAATTTAAATTTACGAAACATTTGGAGTTTGGAAGCTAAGGGCAAGCTCACTATTTCGCTTTTGCTTCTCAGAAAGCAAATTCGAATTTCTTTGTAAAAGGGTTTCAAACTCGACTTCAAACTATTTGTAAAAATGAGTTTAAGGAGTTTAGAGAATTTAAAAAAATATAACAGAAGAATATTTATCATGTGAGACACCGAACTACGCTTTAAAAAAGGAACCAAAAGCAGGATTCGATTGTTTTCAGAATATATACAGTACAATTTTTAATAATTTCTGATCTCATTTTGATACATATTCTTCCCATTTTCGGACCATTTACTGCTATTAAAAATCATAACTTTGTATCAATCAAGTCGGTTTCAAGCCCTAATTAAATTACCTAACCACTTTAAAAAATCATTCCAAGCAACCAAAGACTTTTCCATAACCGAGCTCTCCACAAAATTCTGTATGCTATGCCAGTAAATTTTCTATATTTGCCCATTTCACAACACAATTTGGAAATCGGATTTTTATTATTTTTTTATTTGTTATTTCAAAACTAACTTTGGAATTTCCTTTCGGACACATTCCTTCGCGTGGCCAAATTATGAATAATAAAAATCCAGATCCAAAAGCTTCCGTAAAATATACAAAAACAATTCAGGCAATACGATTGGAAATTCAGAAGAAGAAGAATAAAAATGAAATGGCTCACGACATCAACAATGATAAGATTAAAGTATATGCGATTTATCAACTAATCCTGCAACTGATGCACAGCATTGAATTGACGCTCTTTGCGGCGGATAAGAGGTCACCGCTGCAAATTGCATTACAAATGCCGCACAATGCCTTCATGTGGACTAAGGAAGCGTGGCAGGAACGACGTAATTACGGTGTGTATTGGATGGAATTCCTAATGCAGGCTACAAATCAAACTTGGGTAGAGGAGCGTAAAATGCAAGTGGGCTTGAGGCAGCTAAACGATCTCGCGCTCTCAATATTATTGTCATACACTGAGCAGGAGCAGAAGCAAGAAGCTTTCAAAGCGTTAAGGTGTGTATAGAAAAATATACGGAAGCACGTCTTCAATGAGAGCACATCTCTTATAACCTTGGAATATACATATTTATTTGCATTTAAATTTCCAGATCGGTCATGGAATATGACGAAGTGGAGGAAGTATTAAGCACAGAGCTTATTGCCAATACCAATGAATGGAATCGATCTAAGGAAGAAAAAAGATCTTTCGACGAAGATGCTAACACTATTAATATACTTGAACAACAATTTCTGCGAATGAATGTAAATGATCTGAGTGAGTACCTTTAGAAGTATGGAAAAAAATTAAAAGAGAATTATTTCAACCTATTCTATTTGATAGTAACTGAAAAGATCAAAGAGCGGTACACAACACGTCACAATGAGGTGTTGGAAGAACAAGCAGAACTTGCTGCGGAACTTCGGAAGAACGCGCTAATAAAACAAATTGACAAATACAAAGAGCGAAGTGAGAACGATGCATTCATAGCCGCTTACAAAAACGATGTTTATTACAATACGATAGAGGTGAGTTGTTTCAGACGACTGCGGTTCGAAAATTCTCATCTGGAGACGTTTGAGCTTTGCGCTCTTTCAAAAAGGTGTATACAATACAGGAGAGTTTGTGGTAGAGCTCTTGGTATTCGACTAATCGACTAACCGAATTAATCGAATAGCGCATTATTCGAATAATAATATTCGGTTTGCACTATTTGGATAGTCGTCAGTCATCGACTATTCGATTAACCGTTCGTTGTCGACTATTCCAGTGGTATAACTTCTCTCTCTCTCACTCTCTCTCTGTATATACTAGTTTTCTCTTTTTATCCTAGTTCTTTGATTTAAGCTAGTTGTTTGTTCGTTTCGCCATTTCTTTAATTTCCTCTCAAATCGGCATATCGCTTACTACAACTGCAACTACTTCGAAGTACTAATATTATGCTCTTGTTTCCACAGTTATTACGCATCAAATTGGAGAATATGGAAATGGAGTTTGTGGCTAAAGATGTTGAAACAGAAAATAACCGCCAATTTCTGCAAACTGGCATTGCGAAAATGAAGACAAACCTTATATATATGAAAGAAAAGTTGCAGCTCTATCGCACGGCTGTACAACAATTCAGGGAAGGTATTATTACCGATTTTACAGCTTTAAGATTCAGCATAAAATCACTTGCGTTGTCTCATAAGTCAATGGCAGTCTCGAATAAATCGCTGAATACGAGTAAGATCACTTGGGCAGCCTCATAAGTCAATAGCAGTCTCGAATTAATCGCTGAACACGAGTTGGAGCCATAAATTTGAAACATCCAGTATGCAAATAAAAACAAATTAAAAATTAAAATAAAAAAAATTACAAAATAATTTTCTAAAACGAAAAAAAATATAAAAAACAAAAAAGATAAAGATAATTAAAAAATTAAAAACGTAAAAACGTAAAATGAAAGTCTATAAAAAAAACTAAAAAATTGCTAAAAATCATATATAAATAATCATATTTTAAGATAACATAAATTTTAAGATAAATCAAATGTACAAACTGCCAATATAATTAGCAATAAAATTCAAAATATATTTTTTAAGAAAGAATTTTTTAAACGATATTTTATTCTGGAAGAGCTTTATAACCTACTAAACACCCTTAGAACTGCTCCAATAGCTTTCGGCGCTGATCTGATATTAAGAGAGAGAGCGAAAGAAATAAAGGTTATTATTTCAAGTTCTCTGAGCAATAGTTTCATTTGTGTCGAAATGCCCAGAACAAACAGCTGTAAGAGCTTTCGACCATCGAAAGCTGTCGAGGCTTTTACAACTACAAATGAGAAAATATTTACAATCCAAAAGTGGAACGTATTCGCTCTCTCAATCAATTCTCTCTCATATGGAACAATTTCGAAACTATTTTGAGCAACATCACAACAGAGTCTCATTTGCATCGATATGACCACCACAAAAAACTGAAATAGCTTTCGGTCCTAGAAAATAGTTTGAATAATTACAGTCACAAAAGAAAAGATTTTTACAATCCAAAAGTAGAAGGTATTAGCTCTCTCACACAATTAAATTTCGTGAGGAACACTTTCTAGACTATATTGAGTAACTTCAGGTTCATTTCAAACAAAGGTTATATAAGAAGAATTTTTCGATTTCGATTTAAAAAAATACTTATTTTAGTTGAGAATCGAAAATTAAGACAAGAAGAATGAATATCCAACTTTAGACTTAAGTGTATTGAACATAAATATATCGCTATTGTACCACAGCCATGTTCACCTTGAAAGAAATTTCTGAGCAAAATTTAGAATTTCACATCAAATATGAAACTGAAACCTTTGACATTCAAAATTTAGAAAATTAAAAATTTCGTTTTGAAAAGGTTCGAATTCACGAATTTTTGCGATTTTTATTTTTTTTTTACATTTTCGTGTGCTTTTGGAGCTCGATTTATTTTTTCTAATTTCGGCTAAATTATGCGCAGAGCGTATTCCTACGAATTTATCGCGGAAAATGAAGCCACACAACGACATTCGTTACGATCGCTCAATGACGTACGCAGATTCAGTGTGTCGAGCAGTATAGTCAGCGCCAGAAGTACCAAGTTGGAAGAACATATACTATGTTTGCATAACATATTGAAGCTCAAATTACTGGCCGTAGACATGGCGATCAGGAAGCTAATCAATCGCATAATGTTCTTAGAGGATATTGAGCGTAGCAAATTGGGCAAATTCATACATTTGCAATGTCCGGAGCAGATCTTAAGCTGGCGGTATGAGGATTGGTTGGCGACGGTGTCAAACAGATTGCTGTGGTTCAAAGTACTCGATCGCCAGATGCCACCCACACAGTTTACAATATGGATGAAGCTGAAGCACTTTACTGCTATGCGCAATTGCCTATACGACTTAGCCGATTCTTATGTATACCGTAACGGCTATCCAACGCCCAAGGAAATTATGGCGTAAAGTATTTGATTGGAATTAAATTTTATAGATTTAATAGAATTCTTTGTTTGTTCCTTTGTTTAATATAGGTCTATAGTGAAATTTCACAATTTCGAGAGAGAACTTTCGACACAAGCGCAAACGAATAAGACAGTGAAAGGCAAAGTGCGCACTCAACTCCTCGCTATGGATTTTATTAAAAGAACTGTGGGCTCATTAACCAAGAAACCGGAGGATCTCTCCGGTAAATAAAGACATGTATAGATTTTTGAAAAATTTAATGCATGAAAAACCATTTGTGTGCAGTGCTTTATAATATAGAAAACAGTTATGTGCGACGCTACCACAAAGTGAGAGAGGAACAGGCTGAAATGTACATACATAACGCTGAGGAGCGTCTATTGAATGAAATCCGGCGATATAAGAAACGCTATGATAACGAACAGTTTGCATCAACCTGCACAACGGACACTTATTTCAATCAGATAGCGGTGAAGTCGAGTTCTGAAGCACCGACAAAAAAATAAATATTTAAATCTCTCTTTCTCTCTCTTCCAGCATCTCCGCGACCGCATTGCGAAGCTTACACTACGTTATGACACCGAGTACTCGAGATTGGATAGTAATGTTAATTACTTGAGAACAGCTATCGAGAAAATCGAAACAACTCGCGCATACTTGGTGGAACAGATCGAATGGTTTAAAGAGGATGTGCGTCTATCTACTGTAGGCATAATGCCACCCAAACGCAGGAGCTCAATAAAACCGCTAACGAAAAATCTACAATTCCACAAAGAACGTAAACTGACATTGGTACGTGCACAAAGGAGTCTCATGTCGATAAGTTCACAGACGAAAAGGTCTCTGCGTCCCAGAACCAGACCGAAGAAGCAGCCGTCACTCTTAACAGGTACAACGGATTTAACCGAAAATTTTGATGAAAATTTAGCGGTAAATCAAGAGGAAAATCTTCGTGAAGGTCTGGAAGAAAACGTAGCAGAAAATCTGGGAGAAAATCTAAAAGAAAATATAGCGTAAAATCATGTGTAAAAAAGTCTCAAAAATTCAAAACCAAAAATCTTAAAAAATTAACAAAAAATTTAAATAACACATTTGTGTATATATGTATATGTGTGTAAAAAAATTATATTAAATTAAGCTAAATATATGAAAATTATAAGACTTGGTATATATAATACATATATATGTATATACGTTTTGCGTAATAAATGATACCAGTGCGGGGAAATTGCATATCTTTCATTTTGAGCCATTAATCTACATTTAATTTTTATTTAAAAAATATATTTTTTTTTTTTCAAAAACAAATATAGAAATTCTAAAGAAAAAACTGTTAGCTATGCTGTTTACTTAAGCAAAGCTGTAGATTTTTTAAGTATATATTTATTTTAAATAATATTTAGTGGCAACTTTGTTATTGTTGACACAAAAAGCTCTCCAGCTTTAAGCTTTTATTTCCAGTCCTAAAGTTCAAATAAAAATTTTATTTGTCTTATTTGAGTGGTAATAACGAAACAGTGATCACCTACGTGGGACATATATATTTCAAGTTATTACAAGGTATACAGTTTGGTGTAATGTTCTCATATGCTGAACAGCTCATGATACCAAGATCTTTTTTTGCTACGATATAAGTAAAACGAGTTCTTTAATGCCATAAAAAGTACAGACTTAACAGAATATTTTTGATTAATTAAATTTATGTTTAAAATGTATATATTTATTCTTGTAAATATGAATATTCTTAATAATTAATAAAAAATTAAAGTCAATGGATCTGTAATTTTGATTAAAAGCTCATTAAATAAGCTTGCTATGAGCTTAATTCGAATTACAGTGGAACTTCTCTAACTCGAATCATCATAATCCACAAAACAACTTCGAGTTAGAGAGACTTCCGAGTTACAGAAGGTAATTTGTATGAATTTTGACTTCTATTGCCAATTCAATAGTTCGAATTATGGAGAACTTCGAGTTAGAGCAGTTCGAGTTATGGAGGTTCAACTGCATATTCGAAAAATTTATGCCCAACACCGAAAAGCAGGGAAGTTTGAAAAGAGAAATAGTCAAAACTGCAGCGTGTAAAAAGCAAACTTTGAAAAACGATTTAGAAACACTCAAATTCATCCATGCTAGGAAAAAGGTTACCTAGAGGAAAAAGTATAAAATTATTGCTGCGTATTCCAACAGAGATTCGAATGTTATTTCTTGAATCTACTTCCCGGTAGATCAGGGATATTTTTTATTTTTTCTATGTACTTCTGATTTAGAGAGAGTAAAATGAAAATATTTGCTTTCTATTAGAGCAGAGGTTAACCAATATGGCACAAAAATATAAATATTAAAGCTCATGTGGTCTTATACCAGTGAACTTTCAAACAAACATACATTTGAGACCATTTCGAAGACTTTAGAAATGCCATCAATTTGGTAACCCGAACAACTCTCCTTATTAATTTAGATATTATATTATATTGCTTTCTTTCATTGATAGAATTTTATCTTAAAAGTCCATGAATTTTTATCTAAAACATAAAAATTTTATCGTTTTTAAAGCTTTTTTGTGCCTCGGGTCTTCTGACTTCTACCAATGGGAAATTTGGAAGGAGAAGAGAGTCGCTCCCCTTCGCTAGTTCCCATAGCAATCTTAGGTTTATCGCGCTCCTGTTGACGCTAAGATAGCAGTAATGGTAAATATATAACCTCCTAGGACGTCCGAAACGTTTGAGCCATCTCCCCGACGCACCCGATCCTCTCCGGCGTGTAAAAATGAAAGAATCGGTGTACAGATTTTGTCGCGCTGCCGGTAATCTTGGAGTGATGGTGGAATGCATCATATGTTAGTGCTAACGAACACCAACATATATAAATGGAATGCATCCACCTAGTGCACCCGATTTGTTTGCCAGTGATCACCAAAGGTGCGTCATTGAGTTGCCAAAGTCCGTTCAGTTATCATCATTTTTGTCAAATCAGGGTCACTATTGAGCACTGAGTACCATTAATTGTTTTTTTTAATGAGAAATCGATCATCATCATCTTATAAATATTTTAATTAAAAAAATTCAAAACCAAGCTTAGTCTAGTCGAGTACCTCATATACTTTAAAATTGCCTATATTTGAAAAAGAAAAATTTCTTCTATTAAATCAAGAAAATTGTATTTTAAATTTTTGTAAATTATTTTATTTATTTTCTATTCCTTAGCAACCGTAACAACCAGTCACACACTCAGTAGCGCCACATACTCTCTCTCCTCACACTTTTTCTCAACTAAACGCCAATTGGAAAACGAAAACAAACTTTCCAGTGAGCAAATGAGCGCAACAAACTCACACACACACACTCAAAGCCGCTATTACCACTTTCCCATCGTGTTACCACAATTTTGTATGCCGCCACCAACGAGTAGCTGCTTCCCATGGCGATCGGCGATCGGCGCTCGTAAGTTTAGTTGATTTTAGCTTTTCGTTGTGTTCACAAGTGTTTTCGGTGAGCAACACCGTTCGCATTGACATCGTGAGTCTGCGTGCGCGTTACAAATATACATATTCACCTATGTACATATAAACAAACAAAAAATTAAATTAATCGATTTTTTGTTGTTACTATTTAACATAATTTTCGAAATTTCTGCATGCGTGTGTGATTAGTGCACGACGACGCGATCGCTACAAAACAGAACGTGAAGGCGCTGCCTTGGCTGTTTAGCATATTGGTGGTACTAGCTCTACAGCAGAAGGAGACAGCAGTCCAAAGGCGATTATGTACGTGAAAACATAAAAAAATGTTGTTGTTATTGTTGTAATTGTATTTATATGTGTGTGCGCGTTTGTGTTTAATAGTTTATACGTAGTGTGTTTACACAAGCAGCAATGTCTGTAATGTAATGAAAAAAAAAACAATAAAATCGCGCAAAAATAAATAATTATGCCTTAAAGTAGTCAAAAAGTAAAAACAACAAAATTGAAGCATTAAGCATTAACTGTTATGCACACTAGGAAAACAATAAGCGCGAAATATGTATGTAGAATAAAGCTCAAAGCATATAGCATTACGTACTTTTTTGATATTTGTTATTGTTGTTGTTGTGTTATTGCTGTTTATCGTGGATTTGTGGGGATTTTATTTGGTTGTTGGCGCTTTTTGCAGAGTGTTGTTCTTGTTTTTATTGTTGTTGTTGTTTTGATCGATGCTATTTTTGCACGTACATTGACACGTTGGGCTTTTATCGCTGTCAAGCGCATACATATAAACACACAAGGATACATACATACAAAGATATATACATATATGATTGGATGTATGTATGTATATAACCTTAAATACATTTATATATATTTATCCATGCCTTTAAGCACGCACGTTTGTGTCTGTATGTATGTATTTCTGTACATAACAAATTCTTTTGTTTGCCTTTCATCATGTGTGCTTTGTGGCGCTTGCCGTACGTAGAAAGCGCCTACAATGCAGTGCAAAAAATACAAAAACAAAAAAATATTAAAAAAATAAAAGACAACAACAAATCATTTCAAAATGAACTTACAAGGCAGCAAGTGGCTATTAAAGTAAAAAAAGTCATTAAAATACCACAACGCTGCCAACGGCGAAATTTATGAGGCCGCTGGAATTTCAAGCTTCCTTGTGAGAAGAAAGAAGATATAAAATATATATATATTTTTTAATTTATAATAAAGCAAAATCTCACGTACTTGTTTACCTTATGTACCCTTCCGCAACAGCTAAACAATGCTGCGCATGCGCAAATGTTGTTGTTTATCTCAAGACACAGCATCCCCTTTTACTCACATATACTTATACAGGTATTATTTATAATTTCTACTTGTTCTCTGCGTTGCCACATAATTAACATAATAATAAATAATAAAAATAAAACTAACAAAAACAACAAATTTAATTAACGCACAACGAAAGGGTAAAAGTGTAACAAGGTAAACAAAGTGGCTATAAAAAGCCAGTGCAACAACAAAATGCGCAACTCAATGAGCGAAATGAAGTACAAATACATATGTATATGCGCGCATAAACCTACTAAGCGTTGGTAGTTAAAGAGTAAAATGAAGTTTGTAAGTAATTTGAGATATGAGACATGAGCCATGAGCCATAAGCATTGCAAACAGAACAACAACAATTTCAAGATTTCAAGATCGGTGCACAAAGACAATGCAATTTAAATGACAACAAACACATTTTTGCAAGCAATCAACAAGCATGTTTGTAAATATTATAGGTTAAGTGCTGCCAGCGCAAGAAAAACGCGCTTCTTACTATAAAGAAAAATATGCAACAGTTCATCAACGGCAGCTAAAATTCCCAGTTCAAAAACTTTTTCCAATTCTTCAAACACCTCAAGTTTAGTTTTGCGCAAAAAACAGACAATATAAAGAAAATCAACCACCACTTTGGCGTACGCTCTGCAGTAAGCCAGCTTTGTGAGTTCAAGGGTGTTTCCGACGTTCTCAACATTCAACAGTTGTTCAACAACAATAAGACGAACCTGCGTGATCTTTCCTTCGCATCTAATTCCATACATATTTCGCTCTCATTTCCTGCTCTACTTCGACTTTCTCATTTAGTTCCGTTTTAACTGTCAATAATTGGTTGTGGTGGACCAATTTTGAAGACCCAGCGAGAAATTGAGAATATTGAATGAATATTTTTCTGAGAGAACAAGAAATAAGTTTGGAAATTTCATGAATCGGTTGTTCATTTTATAGAACAAGCTTGTTCTCAAGTAATTATGAAAGCCTCCATTCGAATAATTTTTAATGTAATTATTATCTATTAATGTTCTCACAATTGTTAAAGAGGGAATAGTTCGTTTTCAGATGTTTAGTGACTTCTATTAATTTCTCATTAAGAAAGAAATAGATAAAATAATTGAGAGAATAGAGAGAGTCATTGCTGTTAAACTGTCAAACTGTCGTAGTAATTGTCAACAAAGACTTAACTTTCGTTCATGACGTCAGGAACTACTGTATTTTCGGTCAAATCCACTCTAAAAAGAAGTAACGAAGAAGTAATCGATATTTATAACTCAAACTAAGGTCAAGACTAAGAATAAAGAAAGTAATAACTGAATAATTTACAAGTTACCAAAATTACCAAAAAATTATCAAAATTTAACCGA